>NW_011492711.1:14184-34736 GCF_000754665.1 Bison bison bison
GACCTCAATCCTGGGAAGTCTACAGTCAGATTTTTATTTTCCTTTGACAAATATAATTACCAAATTCTGACATTTGAGGACTTAATGATAATCATATAGATTCTCTACAGAGTTTCCATTACCAGGCAAGGTTCAAAACTCTTTATTTTTCTCAGTTTCATTTCTACCTTAAATTCTATTTGTCTCCAGTCTCCTCTGCCTCTTGGAATTGCTGAAAACTTCCAAATTTTCTGTGATCAGGCACACCTTCTCACTATGCAGCATTAGCCCTTTATTTTGCATAGAAAAGTGAATGCAACTGACATGATGTTGATGGCAAGTCATGCATTTTGAAAGTGAGATCAGTGGCTATGATTCTGTGTATATTATATACTGGTTGGTATATCAGTGAAGATCTAACTTGATAGTAAGATTGTTTAATAATTTTCCTTCAAGGATCTGGAGACCTTGTTAGTGAGTGACTTATGGGAACACAGTCCCCAGACTTTAATTAATTTTGATTCCAGATTGTAATAGGAAAACTTAGAAATTAATTGGCAACAGTTAAAATGTACAAAAATATCCCTCACCATGGAAAAATATTCAGATGTTTTAAAATATTTTCACATGATAAACCACAAGGCAAATGATAAATTTCCATCAGGGACATGTAATCTGCCCTATGATAAACTTCAAAAATAGAAGGATACTCAATATTCAGTATCTCTACATTTACCTCGCCCCCCCAAGAAACTTTACCCAATTTTTATATGATTCTTTATAGCCAATATGACTTCTAATGAAGTTCATTTTATAGCAGTTTGATAATATAGCTTCATTTTAACATACTGACATATGGTAAATAAAATTAACTGAGATCAGATGGACCTAAATTAATGGCCATCTCTCCAATTTTTTAACTGTAAATTTTATTCAAGTAAATTAAATTTCTGAGTTTTAGTAATGTTGTCTGTGGATGTGGGCATAGTAAAGCTGTCTCACTAGGCTGTGTTTTATATAACCCATTTGAATTAACAAAATTAATGGAGTCCTTGTAATGTTTTTCAGAAAGTCAATGTGAAGTCTCTCTTGGTTTATTATTATTACCTGGTTTTGAGAGTACCTTTTGCATATCTAGAGCAAAACACAGTATCTAAAGATTTAATGTTTCCTGTCTCTAAAAGCAGTCTAACTGACTATGACTGAATATTTGCCCACAAAGACTCAAAAATAATTTGCAAAATAATTATCATGAAAACCAGATTGTTTTGAAATATACATTTCAATTCCTTAAAAACAACAGACAATTGTCAAAGGAAATAAAAAATCAGGCAAATACATTCAGAAAAAGTTGGAAAAGTAATGTACCTTAGTTAAAAATGTAAGCTTAGTTCTGAACACTTTAACCCCTTCATCACACATGCAAATCTCAAAAGGGTTGGAAATAATTTAATAATTTTATGTTTTATCAATAAAAATGCAATTTTATTTATTTTATTTTTTTAAAATGCAATTTTAAATTAATATGTAGTATTTTGGCAATATCAACTCTTTGCATACAAATGTATAAATTTATGTGCTTAATTTGTACAAGTGGTATGAACAAACATACCATACAGTACTCTGGATTTTTGATCAAAAGTTCTGCCTTGTTATTTGAATTACTCTAGAATATGTGTTTACAGTTTCTGTTATAATGCAGCTGTTTGAGGACAAAGATAATACTAATTTACCTTTATATCATCTTTATTTAGAGTCAGCAACCTACCACCAAATGTGTCCTGCTGCATATATTTGTATGGCCCATGGGCTCAGAAAATTGTGTGAAATTCAAATTTCAGTGTCCATCAGGAAGGTTTATTCATTCTTATTAATTTCCATATTAGCTACAGCTGCTTCTATATTTTCAGAGTTGATTAGTTGTGGCAGAGACCCTATAGACCACAAAGACTAAAATATTAAATATCTGAATCTTCAAAGAAAAAGTTTGCCAACTTCTGGTCTTTGTTATCTTTATAAGTTTATTGAAAACATATTCACTAATTGTTGCTGTTGCTACTGCTAAGTCACTTCAGTTGTGTCCGACTCTGTGTGACCCCATAGATGGCAGCCCACCAGGCTCTCCCGTCCCTGGGATTCTCCAGGCAAGAACACTGGAGTGGGTTGCCATTTCCTTCTCCAATGCATGAAAATGAAAAGTGAAAGCGAAGTTGCTCAGTCTTGTCCGACCCTCAGCGACCCCACGGACTGCAGCCTACCAGGCTCCTCTGTCCATGGGATTTTCCAGGCAGGAGTACTGGAGTGGGGTGCATTGCCTTCTCCATCACTAATTGTTAGTGAATATGAAATATGAAATTATATTTAATTTTATTCTCCATTTTAAGGATGAAGGGATTAGCAGGTTGGTGATATTCCCTAGAATGGTTTCATTCCAAATGTGATATCTTTGATGAATAAAATAATCACAATCTCTAGTACTGGTATTTGGTTGTTAATCTTGCAAAAATGTCGTTTTAATTTCCCACCAATAAAGAGAATGGGGCTTCCCTTGTGGCTCAGACAGTAAAGAATCTGCCTGCAATTCAGGAGACCCAGGTTTGATCCCTGGGTAAGGAAGATCCCTTGGAGAAGGGAATGGATACCCACTCCAGTATTCTTGCCTGGAGGATTCCATGGACAAAGGATCCTGGTGGGCTACATTCCTTGGGGTCACAGAGAGTCAGATATGACTGAGCAACTAACACCTTCACTTCACTTTTCAATAAAGAGAATAAAAAGCATTCAGTTATTATGTGGGAAGTACAAGTAGTAAATATTCACAGTCTTGCAGTGTTAAAACTCTCCATATCAAATATTGCTAGAAGTGTGAGGTAAGCGTACAAATGAATAACAAATGGATAACAGCCAGACTCTGTATCAAAACAGAACTTCTACTCACAACTTTCAGCAATCAGCCCAGGAAGCCAGCCTATACTCTCTAGTAACCAATTCAAGAGATCAGATGATAACCCAATAGCAACTGACCTGTACCAGTTAAGACTTGATTAATTATTATCAGACTTAGTTTTTATGCTCATTTCCAACTTCTGACCAATTGAAAGAAGCCAAATATCCTCTCCTAATCAATAACACAGGACACTCTGTTTTTAGTTAGCCTGCCGACAGCTTCCACAAGTCAAAAATCTCCAATAGGGCATACATGACACCTTCCTTTTTCCCACAATGAAGTTTTCCCACTCCTCTACTTGACTTTGATTCTTTACCAAACTGAAGTGATGGTAGCTGATTCCCTTACTGTAAAGCATTAGTCACTCAGTTGTGTCCAGCTCTTTGTGACCCCATAGACTGCAGTTCACGAGGCTCCTCTGTCTTTGGAATTCTTCAGGCAAGAATACTAGAAACAACAACAACAACAACAACAACAAAATTATAGGAGAATAAAATAAAAAGTAAAAACAAACAAACAAACAAACAAGAATACTAGAATGGGTAGCCATTCCCTTCTCCAGGGGATCTTCCTAACCCAGGGATTGTACCTGGACCTCCCGCATTGCATGCAGATTCTTTACCTTCTGAGCCACCAGAGAAACCCTCCTTACTGTAAAAGCTCTAATTAAATATCCTTGATATTCTCTCATTTGTAATATCTTCAGTTATTTCCACAGTAGTGTTTAAAATGGTGTGTGGACTCTTAAACAGGAGCTATAGAAGAGTTACAATTCAGAATCCTAGGATTTTAAAGTTGTCCATGTCTTCTACAGCAGAGAGTGGCTTATCATTGGACACACAACCTGATGTCAGAAACTGAACGCCTGTATATGACAAGTGACTGTGCAGCAGGAGTAGCCTACCATGAGCCACTATTTTAAATGGATCAAATTGTGAGTTTAACCAGGCGCAGCAATCCAACATATAATGAAAATGATGTATTGAGAAATTGAATTAAGCAGATTCAGAGATCATAAGTAATGATCCACGAATGGTACCATGAATGGTAGCCCAATCAGTCTTCAAAGACATCTACTTTTGTTAAACCAATGCCTCTTCCTAAGATCAAAGAATGGAAAAAGCAAAAATGTGAACCTAATTCACTGATGCATTAGTTTAGTACATTGGTTTAAGCCAAAATAAGGGATTTCTTTTACCTTATGACCCCATTCTTAGGAGACCCTAAAGGACAATTGTGTGTGAAAATCTTCCCTCAGGGCAGAGGTTTAATTATTTACTCTGTATGTAGAGAGATATAGACTGAGATAAGGACATACATAACTTAAGCCATGGTTAATGGCTTGGCTAGTTGTATGTGGCCTGGGGAAGCATAATTTGAAAAATCAGAAACAAAGAAGTCTATGGAAGGAGCATGAAGTATGAATGAATCTGTAAGATAGGAATAAACTGAGCAGAACTTTCTACTTCATATCAGTGCCTTCTTAGAGCACACATCATTGAATGGCCACTAAAAAAAGAGGTGGACAGAATGACTTATCCAGTAAAGGTCATATAGTTTTTATCAGTGGCCAACCTGGTGCTTATATATAATAGGACCATGAATGGAATGACAATGAATGCAATGAAGCAGGCTGTGCATGGGTCCAATACCATGGGTACCCTTGAACCAAAATCAATCAATTGGGGATTATCTAGAAACCAATGCTGAATGAACACTATGATTGCCACATTGGACCATAGTACCCCAGACAAGACAAGGAAGCTTCTTCATGGAATTGGCATCTGTGGTGGTGAATTTGATTTTTATTTTCTGCACTACCTCTTCCAGTACTTCTTCAAGAGTTTGCACAGTTCCTTATTGAGAAATACTGAATCTTACATCAATATTGCCTCAGGCAAAGATGCCTATTTTACAGGGATGGGCCTGTGGCAATGCATGTATGACCTCATGATTCTCTCATCCTACCATGTGAGAATTAATGTGGAAACTGTTAACCTGATAGAACAACAGAATACCTTTTAGAGTTTCATTGAAGATTCTAGCTAAAGGTCAGTGAGATGGGGTGTTGTCCCTCAGGATGTGGCATATGTACTGAATCAAGGGTTATTGCATGGTGTTGTTGCACAATACCGGGAATGTATCAGTGCAAGGGTAAAGCAATGATTGCTTCTTCCTCCCTTTACTCTGTCACTTGTGACATTTATGCTTCCCATTCCCTTAAGCTTGGGTTCTGTCAAAATATAGGTCCTGAACACGGGATGCAACTGTGGAAGTACCTCCTGAGAATAGACATTGACCAAAGGAGACTGAGACTGGTGAGGGATTTTTCTTTCTTCTGACCTTCAGTTGGGTAATTCTGGAAGGCATTATGTATGCTTCTTAGGAGGGCCAACAAAATAGAACTCCAGCTACACACAGTAACATCCTTGAATACCCTATAAATGAAAATCTTATAATACATACTTCCCTGGCAGTTCAGGGGTTAAGACTCTGCACTCCAAACACAGGGGGCAGAGGTTCCATTCCTGGTAGAGGAACTAAGATCCTGCATGCTGCATAGTGCGGCCAGAAAATGAACCAACCAACCAAACAAAAAAACCCAATAAAAACTTGATATTTTTCCACCTTCTCTATGTCACTCTCCCTACTGTATCACTCTTGCTTCCTGAGATCATCTCCCAAGTCCCTGTATCAGGTTCTGTTTTCAGGAGAACTCAAGACAAGAAATTCTTCAAACTTATTTCCCACCACTCTTTGCTTTCCTGCTAGTTACGATCACGAAGGCTTGGAGACATCAATACCCTAAGTACTTCACAAATTCTAGAATCCCCTGCTTTCTGTTCTTTATCCTGAAATACATTTTCTCTTTTCCTCAACCTGGTTACTCCCTATTTTCATGTTTTAACTTCAGCAAACTTCATCATATTGAAGTTTGAAACAATACTTCAATTTAAAAAGTAAACTTCCTCAGAGGAATCTTCCTTGACACTCCCTAAATGTACTAAACTTGGAAGTCTGCTCATCCCAACATTATTTTTTACTCAGGTATAGTTGGTTCACAAGATTTGATTAGTTTCTGGTGTACAGAAAAATGATTCAGATATGTAATTTTTTTTCAGAGTTTTTTCCTTACAAGTTATGACAGGATATTAAATATAGTTCCCTGTGCTATACAGCAAATCCTTGCTGTTTATCTATTTTATGTATGGTAGTATACATCTGTTAATCCCTTACTTCTGATTTATCCCTGTGCCCGTTTCCCTTTGATGACTCTAGGTTTGTTTTGTATGTCTATGAGTCTGTTTTGTTTTGTAAGTAAGTTCACTTGTACTATTTTTAGACTACACATATAAATAATATCATATAATGTTTTTCTTTCTCTGTCTGATTTACTTAGTATGATAATGTCTAAGCCCACTCACATTGCTGCAAATGGCAATGTTTCATTCCTTTTGTAGAAGTAATATTCCATTTTCCATTGTGTATGTGTATATTCTTTATCCATTCATTTGTTGATGCACACTTAGGTTGCTTCCATGTCTTGGCCAATTATAAATAGTGCTGATATGATCATTGGGATGCATATGTCTTTTCAAATTACATTTCTCATTTTTTGGATATAGGTGCAGGAATGAGAATCTTGGATCATATAGTAACTCCATTTTTAAAAAGAAACTGCATACTGTTTTATATAGTGGATGCATCAGTTTTCATTTCAACCAACACTGTAAGAGGGTTCCCTTTTCTTCACGTACTCTTCAGCATGTATTGTTTGTAGTCTTTTTGATGTGCCCATCCCAACATTAAAAATAGACAGATTTTAATTCATATGCATTTTATGGGACTTTGGTCACAAACATTAGCATAGTTTATGGCACATAATATTTTCACAATATGTTATATTCAATTTGATAAATATGATTGGTAAATCCTTGAGAGTAACGAGAGCTCAGGAAAGAAATGCATCTTAGTTCTCATTTTCATTACTTAAGCAGGGTACTTAACATGGTCCAGATGTGTTAAAGAGTCACTGTTCTGGAGAACCATATGGTAGATGTTATTTGGGATTTAATTAGAATAATTTTTCAGTTTTCTCAGGTGATAAATACATCATGAATACTACAAAGTACTATAAGGATACTAGGCTTTCCAGGTGGTGCTAGTGGTAAAGAGCCCTCCTACCAACCCAAGAGATATAAGAGATGCTGGCTTGATCCCTGGGTGAGAAAGATCCCCTGGAAAAGGATGTGGCAACCCACTCTGATATTCCTGCCTGGAGAATCCCATGGACAGAGGAGCCTGGAATGCTACAGTCCATGGGATCACAAAGAATTGGACACGACTGAGATGACTTAGCACACATGCACAGGTATGCTATACACACACAACAACTTTTCAAGTTATTTTATGATATGATAGAAAAATTGAGTTGTATAAAACAGTGAGAAAACAGTTTTAAATATAGTTTTTCATAGGAAATGAACTGTTTGAGGCCCAATCTGGTTGCTTGCTGTAATTAAAAAACATTTTTAGCATATTATGCAATTAACCTCTCATTTTACTTTGTTTCTGTGAGCATGTCCTTTAGTAGCTTCTTTCTTATGATACTGAAGAGCATGTGTATTATTCAACTGCTTTGCTGAAGCCAGTAACTATGTTATTGACTCTATTATGACCTATCAAATCCCTTACGATTACACAGTGGAAGTGACAAATAGATTCAAGGAATTAGATCTGATAAAGTGCCTGTAGAACTATGGATGGAGGTTCACAACAGGTACAGGAGGCAGTGATCCCCAAGAAAAAGAAATGCAAAAAGGCAAAATGATTATCTGAGGAGGCCTTACAAATAGCTGAGAAAAGAAGAGAAGTGAAAGGCAAAGGAGAAAAGGAAAGATATACCCATTTGAATGCAGACTTCCAAAGAATAGCAAGGAGAGATAAGAAAGCCTTCCTCAGTGATCAGTGCAAAGAAATAGAGAAAAACAATAGACTGGGAAAGACTAGAGATCTCTTGAAGAAAATTAGAGATACCAAAGGAACATTTCATGCAAAGATGGGCACAATAAAGGACAGAAATGGTATGAAACTAACAGAAGCAGAAGACATTAAGAAGAGGTGGCAAGAATACATAGAAGTATACAAAAAAAGATCTTAATGATCCAGATAACCACAATGGTGTGATTACTCAACTAGAGCCAGACATCTTGGAGTGCCAAGTCAAGTGGGCCTTAGAAGCATCACCATGAACAAAGCTAGTGGAGGTGATGGAATTCCAGCTGAGATATTTCAGATACTAAAAGATGATGTTGTGAAAGGACTGCACTCAATATGCCAGCAAATTTGGAAAGCTCAGCAGTGGCCACAGGACTGGAAAATATCAGTTTTAATTCCAATGCCAAAGAAGGGTAATGTCAAAGGATGTTTAAAGTATCACACAGTTGCACTCATTTCACATGCTAGCAAAGTAATACTCAAAATTCTCTAAGCTAGGCTTCAACAGTACATGAACTGAGAACTTCCAGATATTCAAGCTGGATTTGAAAAAGGCAGAGGAGCCAGAGATCAAAATGCCAACATGTTTTGGATCATAGAAAAAGCAAGAGAATTTCAGAAGAACATCTATTTCTGCTTCATTGACGACACTAAAGCCTTTGTGTGGATCACAACAAACTGTGGAAAATTCCTAATCAGATGGGAATACCAGACCACCTTACCTGCCTAGTGAAACCTGTATGCAGGTTAAGAAGAAACAGTTAAGACCAAACATGGAAAAATGGACTGGTTCAAAATTGGGAAAGGATTATGTCAAGGATGTATACTGATACTCTGTTTATTTAACTTATATGCAGAGTACATCATGTGAAATGCTAGACTGGATGAAGCAGAATCTGGAATCAAGATTGCTGGGAGAAATATCAATAACCTCATATATGCAATTGACACCACCCTTATGGCAGAAAGTGAAGGGGAGCTAAAGACCCTCTTGATGAAGGTGAAAGAGGAGAGTGAAAAAGCTGGCTTACAATTGAAGATTCAAAAAATGAAGATCATGGCATCTGGTCCCATCACTTCATGGAAAATACATGGAGAAACAATGGAAACAGTGACAGACTCTATTTTCTTGGGCTCCAAATTCACTGTGGATTGTGACTGCAGCCATGAAATTAAAAGATGCATGCTCCTTGGAAGAAAAACTATGACAAACCTAGGCAACATATTGAAAAGCAAAGACATTACTTTGCTGACCGAAGGTCCATTTAGTTAGAGCTATGGTTTTCCCAGTAGTCATGTATGGATGTGAGAGTTTGACCATAAAGAAGGCTGAGCGCTGAAGGATTGCTTTTGAACTGTGGTGTTGCAAAAGACTCTTGAGAATCCCTGGGACTGCAAGGAGATCAAACCAGTTAATTCTAAAGGAATTCAATCCTGAATATTCATTGGAAGGACTGATGCTGAAGCTGAACCTCCAATACTTTGGCCACCTGATGGGAAGAGCCGACTCATTAGAAAAGACCCTGATGCTGGGGAAGATTGAAAGCAGGGGGAGAAGGGAATGACAGAGGACAAGATGGTTGGATGGCATCACCAACTCAGTGGACATGAGTTTAATCGAGCTCTAGGAGATGGTAAAGGATAGGGAAGCCTAGGGTGCTGCAGTCACTGGGGTCACAAGGAGTCTGACATGACTGAGTGATTAAACAGCAACAACCAGGGCACAATACACAATTATTTGGCTAAGTATTCACCATACCCATTTTCTTTTCCTCTGGTGACACAGCTAGAAGATATTTTCCAGCCACCATTCAGTAAGATGTGGCATAGGACTTGCTGTTGTTGTCACTAAGCTGTGTCTGACACTTTTGCAACCCCATGGATGGTAGCTCACCAAGCTCCTCGGGAATTCCCAGGCAAGAATATTGGAGTGGTTTGCCATTTCTTTCTCCAGGGTATGTTCTCTACCCAGGGATCAAACCTACATTTCCTACATTGGCAGGCATATTCTATACCACTGAGCTGCCAGGAAAGCCCATGGTGTAAGACTCTGACAAATTCAATATGGGTAGATGTCATGTTTGCCACTTCCCTGACTAGCCTGTAAGACCATCTCAGACATTTCTGCACTTCTTTTTGCTGGATATACACCAAAGCCCATTCAATCTTAGAAATCACATGCTAATGATGTCAGAACCTATGTCAGTCTGGATCACTGATTGTAAGGAACAGAACCACAGATTCTACCTCTCTAAAGATTAGACCTTTTATGAACAAAACATAAACTTCTATTGTGTTAGTGAGCTAAGATTTGGGAGGGATATCTGTTATATCAGCTACTATTACTTTTACTAATGTTCTGTCTCTCTGAGATCGTGAAGGGATCATGGGAATCGTTTCCCTGCGTATCAAGACACAGTTCCTTTGTTTGGCTATAATATTGCTGACCTCCATGAGGTTCTGATAGGGTAATGAGATACAATCTACTAACAAAACACTGTACTGTCTTCATCTCTCCTTTATCGCTCCCCTACTTTCACCATCCAACTTTTTCTCATAGGAAGTGGGGAGGGATTGGACATCCATCTGTCCTTGAAATTTCTTTCTCAAAGATATGTTGGTTTTGTTTATCTGAGAGAAATGAATAATGGGAGATGAGGTTAGAGAACTAAGAAACTGTAAAGTAACAAATCTCTGAAAACTCCTACTGTAACTATGAGGTCAGAATGCGATTTCATTAAATTAAAAGATATGAAATACAGTCAATAGATAATTGTTCCTTAATAGTTGTCAAAGAAATAAATTTGGTTTTCACTCAATCAAAAGAAATATTATTAACCTGGAGAAAACAGTTCTTCTTGGAGAAAATTAATGACCCTATCTCTTTCTTTGTTCTACTCTCAGACCAGGCTGATACTTGGTCAAATGTTAGAATAAGTAGTCCCAGCTTTCTCTATCTCTGTGATGATTAAAAAAAAATGATGGGAATCCTCATCCACTTTTGTGGATGAATTAGGAAACTGCGTATATATGCTTCCATCTATGTGCTATTAAAGCCTTTTTCTCCAAATATTTCTATGAAAGCAACTCATAACTGAACTTAATTAT
Organism: Bison bison bison; assembly: GCF_000754665.1. Classification (NCBI taxonomy): domain Eukaryota; kingdom Metazoa; phylum Chordata; class Mammalia; order Artiodactyla; family Bovidae; genus Bison; species Bison bison. Next base: position 25,217 of record NW_011492711.1, read on the forward strand.
TTTGTTTCAAACATAATAAAGTAACTGGATAGTCAATATTTCTAAAATAATATATGTTCCTAAATAGGAATTCTGTGTAGAGGAAGAAAAAGCAAGCCAGGACTTCCATATTGAAACTAGATTTACGGTAATGATATTTCTTAAATTACTTTGATACCAGCTTCTTCCTCAGGACCTTTCTCAGGGCCCCCACAACCTCCTTGTTCCTCAGGCTGTATATAATGGGGTTCAGCATGGGAGTAAGAATAGTGTAGAACACAGAAAGACCTTGATCCAATGCTGGGGTGTGGGAGGAGCCAGGTGTCATGTACACCACTATGCCTGGCCCCAGGTAGAGACTCACCACAGTCAGGTGAGAAGAGCACGTGGCCAGAGCTTTGTTCCTCCCCTCAGGAGATTTCATTTTGAGAACAGTGAGGAAGATTTGAATGTAGGAGGCAATTATGAGGTTGAAAGGGATGAGGATAAATATGATACTTACCACAAATACCACCATCTCATAATCTGAAGTATCCTCACAGGATAGCTTTAAGATGGCTGGCATCTCACAGAAGAAGTGATTTATTTCCTTTAGACCACATATGGGAAAATGCATGGTGTAGATGGTTTGAATGAGTGAATTTAGAGCACCCCCAGTCCATGATGCTACTGCTATGAGCAAACAGACCTTAGAATTCATGATGACTGTGTATTGCAGGGGATTACAAATAGCCACAAATCGGTCATAAGACATGAAGGTCAGAAGGAGACACTCAGCACCACCTAGACTCAGGCAGAAAAACATTTGGATTCCACAGCCAATGAAAGAGATGCTGTGCTTCCCCAAAGAGTGGTTGATGACCATCTTAGGAACTGAGCTGGAGATGTAGAACAAGTCAATGAGAGAGAGCTGGCTGAGTAAGAAGTACATGGGAGTGTGGAGGTGAACATCCAGCCAGATCAGGAAGGTGAGTATGGAGTTCCCTGTGAGGGCAATGAGGTAGACCAGAAGAATGAGGTAGACCAGGAGGCTGGCATATTGGAACTCAGGAAAGAGGCCCAAGAGGATGAAATCTGTAGTAGATATGTTATTTCTTTTTGCCATATCTTAACTTCCTCTATGATGGCTGATGCACTGTGGGACAAAAAATATAGGACATCTCGTAAATCTTATGCCTAGTTAAGAACCTTTATTTTAGACTAGTTATTCCCCTATCCATTCTTTCTATGTCTTAGTTGAACAAAATGATATTTAAAATGTCTTGAGGAAGTTACAGTCTTCCCACGTGGTGCCTGCCAATGTAGGAGATGTAAGAGATGTGAGTTCGATCCCTGGGTTGGGAAGATCCCCTGGAGGAGGAAATGGAAACCACTCCAGTATTCTTGCCTGGAGAATCCCATGGACAGAGGAGCATGGTGGGCTAGAGTCCATAGGGTTGCAAAGAGTTGGACATGACTGAAGCGATTTAGCATGCACATGAGGAACTTATGGGTGTGAACATATGGAGAGTTGGGGAGAGTGAAGCACTCAGACAAGGCAGGGAACCTCCATGTCTTACGTATTTCTTTCATCTGAATGTTCATCCATATCTTTGATCACATCCTTTTATGATAAATCAGAAATCCATTAAAAAAAAAAAGGTGAGGTTCACCAGTCTTTAACTTATTGTTTGATAAACACTAAATGCTGATCATTTTACTCCACTATTTAAAAATTATTTCATATCTACAGTTATCATATCCATCCAAGAATTAAAAACTCATTATTTGGAATTTCCTGGGACAATGAGACTCCATATTTTGGTCTCCTTTTAGTTTTTGACTTATCAACGGGACCATTTCCTCAAGCGTCTTAAGTAGCTCCTCCTCTCCTCTGTCTATATCATCTCCCTTGTCAATCTTTCATAGCCCCATGCAGGACCAAATACATATTTCACATGGCAAAATTAAAATGTGGTACCCTTTTTTCAAAATTATTAAAAATTTCAAGATGGCAACATCAGATCACTAAATCACACACGGGCCACTCCTAAGCACAGGACACTGTATGACCTCAGAGTGAAGATTTTTCTGATTCTATGAGTTCAAGCTCTCAGAACAATATATTTACCTGTCTATCCTCTTTGGAGCTCACTTCTGTATTTCCAACAATTTCTTAAACACTTTCATCACATGTCCTGCCAACACTTCCAATTTATCATGGCAAAACTGAGCTCAACTCCCACCTTTTATGCCTTGATTATTTCAGTCATCACCTCTCCTCTAACACAAACACTCAGGCTTATAACATTGAGACCACGTTTAATTATTTTTCCTTATATATTTAATTAGTTAATTGATCTAACCATATTTAACTATCATATCTCTCAGACATTCCCCTCTTTTCCAAACTTATTATTTCACTCAATTCTAAATCTTTAGTCTTCTTATCATGATTGTCCAGACTCCTTCTTCTTCAAACATAATCATCTTAAAGCATAGCTGTGATTGAGTCACTCTCCGTGGCAACATTTGAAATGTTCTCCATGAATTAGTGAATTAAGCTCAATGCTGCTTATATTTGCATTTAAATACTCCACAAGTTTGTCACTAATTTAGCTGGCCAATTTTTTTGTATTGCAACAAAAATTTTCCCTTATAATGACTTACACTATAATCTTATGAAATATCGTATCTTTCCATCTTCATGCATTTACTTATGTACTGATAGTTTTCCTTTTATTTAGACCAGGCTCCCTCCAGTAAAGGCTGTATCAAATCCTTCCCATCATTTAACATTCTGATCAATGTCAGTGCCTTTTTGAATTCTTCTCAAAACTCTGTCCATTCCATTCTGATCAAAAACTGATTTTACCTTCTTTTTAAAATATTTGATTCCCTTTGAATTTCAACACTTGTTATCCGGTCCCATCACTTCATGGGAAATAGATGGGGAAATAGTGGAAACAGTGTCAGACTTTATTTTTTGGGGCTCCAAAATCACTGCAGATGGTGACTGCAGCCATGAAATTAAAAGACGCTTACTCCTTGGAAGGAAAGTTATGACCAACCTAGATAGCATTTTCAAAAGCAGAGACATTACTTTGCCAACACAGGTCCGTCTAGTCAAGGCTGTGGTTTTTCCTGTGGCCATGTATGGATGTGAGAGTTGGACTGTGAAGAAGGCTGAGCGCCAAGGAATTGATGCTTTTGAACTGTGGTGTTGGAGAAGACTCTTGAGAGTCCCTTGGACTGCAAGGAGATCCAACCAGTCCATTCTGAAGGAGATCAGCCTAGGGATTTCTTTGGAAGGAATGATGCTGAAGCTGAAACCCCAGTACTTTGGCCACCTCATGCGAAGAGTTGACTCATTGGAAAAGACTCTGATGCTGGGAGGGATTGTGGGCAGGAGGAGAAGGGGACAACAGAGGATGAGATGGCTGGATGGCATCACTGACTCGATGGACGTGAGTCTGAGTGAACTCCAGGAGTTGGTGATGGACAGGGAGGCCTGGCGTGCTGTGATTCATGGGGTCGCAAAGAGTCGGACACGACCGAGTGACTGAACTGAACTGAACTGAATAGAGTAGTAACTTTAATACCTGTAGTTGATAATCCCTACATATTGTTCCCTCAGTACAATTTTACAACATGGATCATAAAATAGGTAAGTGTATAAGAAAGTATTGGAATGCAGATATTTCAAGATTATTATATCTTTGCTATTATTCACTTTTGTGAACATATGAAAATGAAATATTTCTTTACTTTGACAAGCTCAGTGCTCAAGCAGTATGTCTGGCTGCTGTCACAAATCATTGAAACCTAGAGTTAAAATAGCTCATGAAAAAGGGAGTTGAATAAAGATTGGGAGGAGAAAGAGAAAGAAGTGGAATGGAGATAAAAGAAGTAAAATAAGAGGAGGGGGAGGAATAAGATGTTAGAGAATGTAAAGGAAAAAGAAGAAGAGGAAATGTGTTAACTGAAACGATGCCCATGAACTTCTCTAGCAATCCAATAGTTAAGAATCCCCATTTCCACTGCTGGGGACATGGGTTTGATTCCTGCTCAGGGAACTAAGATCCCACATGCCACGAGACGTGGCTAAAATATAAAATAAAATGGTGCCCAAGTTTTATTCTTTTATGATATTATCAGCACATACCATAGATATTATTACAAAAATTCTGCTTGTGGGTTACTTTTGAGGCCTCTAAGCCCTGGGTCCTTCTAATCACTTGTGAGTAATCATTCATGTGAATTAATGTACTTGTTAATTAACTTTTTATTTTAACAAACTTTCCTTATGGCTCTTTGTCATAATCAAAATACAGTTTGTGAGAAATGTGCTTCTTCTGTTATGTATGACAGTAAATTAGTTTTAGAAAAACCAAGAAATTTTCTCAATCACAAAAAAATTGGTATAGAATCAGAGCTCTAACTGACGGAATTTGACTTCTCTTCATGACCTAATTAGGGCTTCCCAGGTGGCACTAGTGTTAAAAGAATCTGCCTGCCAATGCAGGAGACACAAGAGATGCAGATTCAATCCCTGGGTTGGAAAGATTCCTTGGAGGAGGAAAATGGCAACCTACTCTAGTATTCTTGCCTGAAAAATTCCATAGACCAGAGAAGCCTGGTGGGCTTCTCTGTCCATGAGGTTGCAAAAAGTTGGACATGACTGAGAGACTGAACACAACATGACTTAATTATACCATGTTTACAAAGAAATCTGAATTTTCTATGAAGAGAGGTAGAGACAGCTAGATAAACACATGCACTCAAATCTCCAAATTGGGTGAGAGTTATTATGCATCGGACTTCACTAGTGGCTCAGACAGTAAAGCGTCTGTCTATAATGCGGGAGACCTGGGTATTATGCATCAGCTTAATTCCAACTGGCAACCTGGTTTCAAGCTTAGCACTAGAACATGACTAAATACTGGAATGCAGTCAGATCTTATCTCCAAAAGTAGGAGATATAATGTGCAGTCTATGGACCTTTTTAGAACTAGAATGTGTTACTGAAACCAGTGCACATTTATCACCAATAAATATAAAAGCAAAGAAGTCTCCTGCTCTTGGACCACTGCTTATTAATTGAGATTAATTCCTGTTGGTCATTTTATACCATAGGATAAGGAATAAAGGTGGGTGGGACACCATAGAAATAGTAAGTGAATAAGGCAGTTGATAAGAGGGAGAAATAAAGGAGAAAAGGAGAGAAATAACTGGGCTCTTAGCTATAGCTCTCTCTGCTTTTACTGCCACACCCACCACATTGCTGCTTCCCCTGTCACTCTAAATCTGTTAGCAACAGCTTCAGGCATTAAACCAAAAACTTCTACCTCTAATATCAGTGGCTTATGTGTCTGCTCTGTAGAATCCTATGATAGTTATCACCTGGTTGTTTTTGGAGGAAAACATGTTTAGAACTCTCCCCTGAACCTCATCAGGAACTAAGATTCTCTCCACTAGAGAAAAAGCAGAGTAGGGGGTGGGGCTGATGAAGAGAGCTGCTGCTTCTCACTATTCCATCATATAGAAAGAGACCCTGGAGCCTGTGTTCCAGGAGACCCAATGGGAGCAGAGAAGGGGACGGAGCATAGGACATTTCCAGGGCTTGTAGAGGTCACGCAAGTCAACCTTTCATCAAATAAGGTGATCTCTGCAACAACAGACAAGAAAACAAATGGCGAGAACTTGCTTACCGGGCATTAAGTGCGTGCGTGCGTGCGTGAGTGCTCAGTTGCTTCAGTTCAGTTCAGTTCAGTTCAGTCGCTCAGTCGTGTCCGACTCTGCGACCCCATGAATCGCAGCACGCCAGGCCTCCCTGTCCATTACCATCTCCCGGAGTTCACTCAAACTCGCGTCCATCGAGTCGGTGATGCCATCCAGCCATCTCATCCTCTGTCGTCCCCTTTTCCTCCTGCTCCTGCCTCCGAGCATCAGAGTCTTTTCCAATGAGTCAACTCTTCGCATGAGGTGGCCAAAGTACTGGAGTTTGAGCTTTAGCATCATTCCTTCCAAAGAACACCCAGGACTGATCTCCTTAGTACTAATTAAAGATGCCACAAATATTCATTTAAAAAAGAGGTTCATATTATTAGTACTATCTCCTTTTTTGCTGAAGTGAAGCAGGGGCACAGAAAGGTTCTATAATTTCCCATCCAGCTATCAAGGAGCAGAGTCAGGTTTCAAACCAGGACCCTGAGCAGCTCTACAGCCAGGGTCTTCTTCCTCTCAAATGCCATAGAGCTCAAGGATGTTTTCCTTCTCCTAAAAGTTTTCCACAAGGGTCCACAATAAGTAGGGGCACCTGAGTGCTGAAAAAAAGAGAGGGTGGGGAATTTAGGTGCTGGAAAAGTGGAATGTGCTACATTTCTAACCAATCTACCTAGATTGGTTAGAAACAGCACAGATATCAACAGTGATGTTGGGAGAGCAGAAAGAGGATGGTGTGAATGGACACAGCACTGAAGCAAGACAGAAAAAAAATTAGAGAGGCTGTAAAAATATTGATAAGGGGCCTTGACAGAAGGCTGAAGGAAGGAGTGATTGTGCCTGACAATGTAAGAAATCATTAGTTACATGATATTTATAGAGAAGTTAACATCTTTCAAGCAGTCCTTCATAATTTCTTATTATTCTCATCTTTTTTTCAGTTTTAGTTTCTATCTATATATCTCCACCATGAGTTTTTTGACTGCTGTGATCCTGCCTCATTTATCTTGATAACCTCCACATTTAGTATTATTTGTAGAACATAGAAGGTGCTAATAAATGAAGAATGAATAAATCATAACTCTATGAAGAAAATAGTATCATCTCTATTTTTCAGACAAGAAAACTGATGTTGAAAGATTCAGAAGTTGGCCCAAGTTTTCACAGGTATATGCCATATCCTGAGTCCTTAGTCTGTCATGTCACAATTCCATACTTCATCTCTATTCCCGTAGCATTGAACACCTAATGAGAACACCAGGAGTTTGGCTAAAGGTTTATTTGTGCTGGCGTAGTTACTCACATGAACCATTTGTTGTTGTGCTGTAAAATATAGCACGGAAAGAGACAAGCTAAATGGTCTCCATATCCTTTTAGAGCTTTAATTATGAAAATTCTCGGCTGCTTAGTCACTCAGTCATGTCTGACTCTTTGTGAACCCATGGACTGTAGCCCACCAGGCTTCTCTGTTCATGGGATTATCCAGGAAAGAATACTGGAGTGGGTAGTCATTCCCTTCTCCAGGGGATTTTCCTGACCCAGGGATCAAACCCTGTCCCCTGCATTGCAGGCAGATTCTTTACCATCTGAGCCACTGAGGAAGCCCTGGAAAGTGCCCTAGTAGTGGCAAAAAGTGGCAAGGATTTGTTTTTTCTTGGAGGAAGGGCTGAAAATAAAGTACAGGTAAACTTATATTGTCGTAGTCATTCATATATTTCTACATCTATTCCCAAGCCCTGACTCAATCGTGTCTATTAATTGTAATTTTATGCTTCAGAAAATGCTTGTATAATGACTAGAAAATGCCAAGAAAATGACAAACCTCAGAATATTGTTTTAGCAAGTTGATAACTTCTTAGACTTATTCAAGTCCATCCATCCGATCTTTTTCTTGTAAATGTTGGTTTTCAGACTTTTGTTCAGTGGGTGGTGACTGTTCTCACAAGGAGACACCTTGTGTTTTTAAGAAATGAAATGTGATATTGACAGAAATCAACACATCTTCACTTTCATCAGGTCACAGGCTTAGCCCTGAGGATAGGTTTTGACGCCAAAATAAACTAAGGATTAAATATGAGCTGGGTTTGAGGGAGTGAAACCTCCCTCAAAGTATTAAAGTGAAGTATTTCATAAAAGGAAGCAAACCTCTTTCATTCTGGTGACTTAATAGTGCTTAGGGCCTTGTTTCAGATCCCCTGTGGGATTTCTGTCCTTTCACTTTAATTATTAGGATCTTCCACTTCCCTGAGCTTCCAGAACTTCTCTAAGGTATACACACAGTTAAACAGCCACTTTTTCCCCACTGGGCCCTGGAATATGTATATAATATCACCTCCTTTGGGGCCCTGAGCCTGTTGTCATCTTGAAGTTTCCCTAGGGTTTTGTTTCTTGCTGATGAGTAGAAGGCCTATGAATTCCCTTAATGCTTCGTGAAATTAGCTATGTAAACACTTGATTTTTTTCTCATGAAAGTAAAAGTATGATGAAAATATACAAGTATATGTTAATAAGTTCTTACTAAGAAGTTGTTCACAAGAAATGATACTCTAGGAGTTTGATGATTCAAATTATATCTTCAGGAATACTGTGTCATATTTATCAAAAGACTATTAAAAGCTGCATTTGGATAGACTGTCAAGCATCATTCACAACTGATTCAAATTAAACTAATGGCGTTTTCCTTTATTTTTTAAAATTTATTTTTAGTTGGGTGGTAATTGCTTTACAATGTTGTACTGGTTTTTGCTGTACAACAACATGAATCAGTTAAAAGAATACATATGTCTCCTCCCTCTTGAAACTCCCTGCCACCCCCAATCCCATCTCACCCATCTAGGTTGTCACAGAGTACTGAGTTGAGCTCCCTGTATTACACGGCAACTTCAACTAACTTCTACTTTTTTTTTCTTTTTAATTTAATTTTATTTAACTTTACAATATTGTATTGGTTTTGCCATATATCAAAATGAATCTGCCACAGGTATATATGTGTTCCCCATCCTGAACCCTCCTCCCTCCCCATACCATCCCTCTGGGTCGTCCCAGTGCACTAGCCCCAAGCATCCAGTATCGTGCATCGAACCTGGACTGGCGACTCGTTTCATATATGATATTATACATATTTCAATGCCATTCTCCAAAATCATCCCACCCTCTCCCTCTCCCACAGAGTCCAAAAGACTGTTCTATACATCAGTGTCTCTTTTGCTGTCTCGTATACAGGGTTATTGTTACCATCTTTCTAAATTCCTTATATATATGTTAGTATACTGTATTGGTGTTTTTCTTTCTGGCTTACTTCACTCTGTATAATAGGCTCCAGTTTCATCCACCTCATTAGAACTGATTCAAATGTATTCTTTTTAATGGCTGAGTAATACTCCATTGTGTATATGCACCACAGCTTTCTTATCCATTCATCTGCTGATGGACATCTAGGTTGCTTCCATGACCTGGCTATTATAAACAGTGCTGCGATGAACATTGGGGTACACGTGTCTCTTTCAATTCTGGTTTCCTCAGTGTGTATGCCCAGCAGTGGGATTGCTGGATCATAAGGCAGTTCTATTTTCAGTTTTTTAAGGAATCTCCACACTGTTCTCCATAGTGGCTGTACTAGTTTGCATTCCCACCAACAGTGTAAGAGGGTTCCCGTTTCTCCACACCCTCTCCAGCATTTATTGCTTGTAGACTTATGGATTGCAGCCATTCTGACTGGTGTGAAATGGTACCTCATAGTGGTTTTGATTTGCATTTCTCTGATAATGAGTGATGTTGAGCATCTTTTCATGTGTTTGTTAGCCATCTGTATGTCTTCTTTGGAGAAATGTCTATTTAG
>NW_011492711.1:34836-39760 GCF_000754665.1 Bison bison bison
GCCTCATAGTGGTTTTGATTTGCATTTCTCTGTTAATGAGTGATGTTGAGCATCTTTTCATGTGTTTGTTAGCCATCTGTATGTCTTCTTTGGAGAAATGTCTATTTAGTTCTTTGGCCCATTTTTTGACTGGGTCATTTATTTTTCTGGAATTGAGCTGTAGGAGTTGCTTGTATATTTTTGAGATTAGTTGTTTGTCTGTTGCTTCATTTGCTATTATTTTTTCCCATTCTGAAGGCTGTTTTTTCACCTTGCTTATAGTTTCCTTTGTTGTGCAGAAGCTTTTAAGTTTACGTATAGTAATGTATATGTTTATAAGCTACTCCCTCAATTCATCCTACACTCACCTTCCCCTGCTGTGTCCACAAATCCAATCTCTATATCTGTGCCCTGAAAATAGGGTGATCATTACCATTTGTCTAGATTTCATATGTTCATTAACATATGGTATTTGTTTTTCTCTTTCTGACTTACTTCACTCTTTACAACAGGCTCTAGGTTCATCCACCTCACTACAACGGACTCAAATTCATTCTTTTCTTATGGCTGAGAATATTCCATTGTATATATGCACCACAACGTTTTTATCCATTCATCTGTTGATGTACATCTAGGTTGCTTTCAAGACCTGGCTATTGTAAACACCACTGCAATGAACACTGGGGTACAGGTGCCTTTTCAGATTATGGGTTCCTCAGCATATATGCCTAGTACTGGGACTGCTGAGTCGTATGGTAGTTTTATTCTTAGTTTTGTAAGGAATCTTCATACTGTCCTCTAGAGTAGTGTATCTGTTTACATTCCTACCAACAGTGCAAGAGGCTTGGTTCCCTTTCTCCACACTCTCTCCAGCATTTGTAGATTTTTTGATGATGGCCATTCTGACTGGTGTGAGGTGATACCTCATTGTGGTTTTCATTTGCGTTTCTCTAATAATGAATGGTATCTTTTCATGCATTTATTAGCCATCTGTATATCTTTTTTTGGGGAAATGTCTCTTTAGGTCTTTTCCCCACTTTTTCACTTGGTTGTTTGTTTTTCTGATTTTGAGTTTTATGACCTGCTTGTATACTTTGGAAATTAATCCTCTGTTAGTTTTCCCACTTGCTATTATTTTTTCCTATCCTGAGAGTTGTCATTTCACCTTGTTCATACTTTCCTTTACTGTGCAAAGTTTGTAAGTTTAATTAGGTTTCACTTGTTTATTTTTGTTTTTTATTTCCTTTATTCTAGGATATGGGTCATAGAGGGTGTTGCTGTGATTTATGTCACTGAGTGTTCTGTCTATGTTTTCCTCTAAGTTTTATAGTTTCTCATCTTAAAGTTAGGTATTTAATCCATTTTGAGTTTATTTTTGCTTATGGTTTTAGGAAGTGTTCTAATTTCATTCTTTTACATGTAACTGTCCAGTTTTCCCAGCACAACTTATTGAAGAGACTATCTTTGCCACATTGTATGTTGCCTCCTCTGTCAAAGATAAGATGCCTACAGGTGTGTGGGTTTATCTCTGGGCTTTCTATCTTGTTCCCTTGGTCTGTATTCTGTTTTTGTGCCTGTACCACACTGTCTCAATGACTGTAGCTCTTTAGAATACTCTGAAGTCAGGAAGGTTGATTCCTTCAACTCCATTCTTCTTTCTCAAGATTCCTTTGGCTATTTGTGATTTTTTTGTGTTTCCATACAAATTGTGAGGTTTTTTTTGTTCTAGCTCTGTGAAAAATGCAATTGATAATTTGATAGGGATCACATTGACTCTGTAGATTGCATTTAGTAGGACAGTCACTTTCACAGTATTGTTTCTTCCAACCCAGGAACACAGATTATCTCTCCATCTGTTTATGTTTTCTTTCATCAGTGTCATAGTTTTCTGTATACAGCTCTTTTGTCTCCTTAGTTTTGTTTATTCCTATGTATTGTATTCTTTTTGATGCAATGGTAAATGGAATTGATTCCTTAATTTCTCTTTCTGTTTTTCATTGTTAGTATATAGGAATGCAAGTGATTTCTGTGTATTGATTTTGTATCCTGCAACCTTACTAAATTCATTGATTTGCTCTAGTAATTTTGTGATAGTATCTTTAGGGTTTTTATGTATAGTATCATGTTGTCTGCAAACAGGGGGAGTTTTACTTCTTTTTCTATCTGGATTCCTTTTATTCCATTTATTCCTCTGATTGCCATAGTTAAGACTTCCAAAACTATATTGAACAATAGTGGTGAGAGTGGGTGCCCTTGTCTTGCTCCTCATCTTAGAGGGAATGCTTTCAGTTTTCACCTTTGAGAATAATGTTTGCTGTGGTTTTGTTGTATTATGGCCTTTGCTATGTTGAGGTAGGTTTCTTCTATGCCCATTTTTGAAGAGTTTTTATCATAAATGGGTGCTGGCTTTTGTCAAAGGCTTTTTCTTCATCTATTGAGATTATCATATGGTTTTTAATCTTTCAATTAGTTAATATGGTGTATTAACCATTGATTGATTTCTGTATATTGAAGAATCCATGCATCCCTGGGATAAATCCAACTTGATCATGATGTATGATCTTTTTAATGTGTTGTTGAGTCCTGTTTGCTAGAATTTTGTTGAGAATTTTTGCATCTAAGTTCATCAGTGATATTGACCTGTAATTTTTTCCCCCTGTGTGTATATGTGTGTGTGTGAGAGACAGAGAGCTGTCTTTGTCTGGCTTTGGTGTCATTGTGGTGGTGGCCTTGTAGAATGAGTTTCAAACTGTTCCTTCCTCTGCAGTTTTTTGAAAGAGTTGCAAAAGGATAGGGCTTAGCTCTTCTCTAACTGTTTGATAGAATTCACCTGTGAAGCAATCAGGCCCTGGGCTTTTGTTTTTTGGGGACGTTTTTTTTTTTTTTTTTTTTTTAATCACAGGTTTGATGTAGGTGCTTGTAATTGGTTTGTTCATCATTTCTCTTTCTTCCTGGTTCAACCTTGTAAAGTTGACCTTTGCTAAGAATCTGTCCATTTCCTCCAGATCATCCATTTTATTTGCATTTTGTTGTTCATAATCATCTCTTATGATCCTCTGTATTTCTATATTGCCTGTTATAACCTTCCTTTTTCATCCTAATTTTGTTGATTTGATTCTTCTCCCCTTTTTTTTCCTTGATGAGTCTGGTTAATTGTTGGTCTATTTTGTTTATCTTTTCAAAGAACCATATTTGTTTTATTAACCTATTGTTTCCTTCATTTCTTTTTCATTTATTTCTGCTCTGATCTTTATGATTTCTTTGCTTCTACTAACTTTATGGTTCTTTTGTTCTTCTTTTTCCAGTAGTTTTAGGCATGTAGTTAGCTTGTCTATTTGATGCCTTTCTTGTTTCTTCAGGTAGGATTGCATTGCTATAAATTTCCCTCTTAGAACTGGTTTTGGTGCACCCCATAGGTTTTGGGTCATTGTGTTTTCATTGTTATCTGTTTCTAGGAATTTTATTTCCCTTTTTATTTCTTCAGTAATCTATTCACTGTTTAGAAATGTATTGTAAAATCTCTAGGTGTTTATGTTTTCACAGTTTTTTCCCCTGTAATTGATAAATGTCCTATAGCACTGTGGTCAGAAAAGATGCTTCATATGTTTTCAGTTTTCTTAAATTTACTGAAGCTTCGTTTGTGACCCAACTGATTCTTTCATTTTCTCCATTTTATTTTCAAGGTATTGGATTATCTTTACTAACATTACTCTGAATTCTTTTTCAGCTAGCTTGACTATTTCCTTTCATTTATTTGGTCTTGTGACTTTCTGCCTTGTTCCTTCATTTGTGCAGTATTTCTCTGTATTTTCATCACTTTTTTCTAAGTTACTATATTTGAGGTCTCCTTTTCCTAGGCTTTAGGGTCATATTATTCCTTCCTTTTGTTTTCTACCCTCGATGCATAAGGTTGGTCTAGTTGTTTGTGTAGGCTTCATGTTGGGAGTGACTTGTGTCTGCATTCTGGAGCACAGAGGTGAGTTTTCTTTTTTTCCCTCTGATGAGTAGGGCTGTGTGAGATGGTAAGTTTTGGAGTGTCTCTGGTAATCTTGTCTGCTGTTGATTGAGTCTGTATTTTTCTCTTGCTTGCTAGTTGAGTGAGGCATCCTGTACAGGGTGCTGTCAGCAGGTGGGTGATGCTGGGTCTTGCATATAAGTAGAGGCTTTTCTGGGAGTTCTCACTAATTAGTACTTGCCTGGGCTAAGAGTCCTTGGGCAGTTTAGGGTCCTGGACTCAGCAGTCCTACTCCAAAGACTTAGGACTGATCTCTGGGCAGGGAATCAAGACTCCACATGTCACTTGTTATGGTTTTAAAGGGGATTAAAACAAACATACAAAGAAAACAAACAAAAAACATAATAAAAGATAAAAGTTGAGCCCAGAGGAATGGTATGTGGAAAATTGGACTAATAATAACAAAAACAATGTAACATACCCACACACACATACACATAAACAAAGTTGAAACAGTACAAAGGAAATAAAAATGCACTAGATTGACCTGGTAGGCAAAGGAATTAAAAAAGTATATCGACCAATTAGAAACAAAGCTAGCTAAAATATAATCCAGGAAGCCAAACCAAAGCAGAGTGCCAACTGGTGAATATTGCAAAGAAAACAAAGCAAACTAACAAACATGGTTAAAAAAAGAAAAAGAAAGAAAGAGGAAGAAAAGGTAAGAGGAAAATAACAGAAAAGCAAAGTTAAATAGAAGTAGTAGAAAGATTTGTATGTATTAAAGAATGACTACAGCAGGAGAAGAACAATAACAAAAACAAAGAAACAAGACAGGGAAAAAAAAAGCATTTCAATAAGCCAAAATGGAGTTAGAAGTATATAAATGAAATTAAAAGTGTGGTTGAAAAAAAGAAAAAAAAAGTTCTCAAGGTTGTACTTGAGACCAAATAAAACACACTATAAGAGAGCAATTCAATGAACAAAATA
>NW_011492711.1:39881-41654 GCF_000754665.1 Bison bison bison
AAATAGGACAAACAGACAAAAATTGTAAAGAAAATAAGAGAAAAAACAGAAAAGCAAAGTTAAAATAGAAGTAAATATATATATATATATATATATACACACATACATACATACACAAACAAACAAAACTAGAAAAGACATAAAACAGCAAACAGTAGAAGTAGAAATATAGGAATGAAATAAAAGCATTGTTAAAATAATTTTATGTTTTCATAGGGTCTCAGCTGTCAGTGTTCTTGATCCAGGTTTGAGACACAACCTTCCTCCACCTTCTTAAGAAGCCCTCCAGTTCTAGGGAGGGCTGGTCTCTGGACCTACTGTGGGCAGCTCAGACTCTAGTCTGGCCCTGCTCATATGTGTACTTGCCTCCAATGTCTGCAGCTGCCAGACCTAGTGTTTTCTTATGTGAAAACACTCATTGTCCTTTTACATATTCCATAGACACAGTATAACTAGTTGATTGTATGTATTTCATCTGCAGCTTGTGCAGCTGATAGAAAGGTTTTTAATCCTGCTTCTTATTTGCCCCACCCCTAGAGCTCAATTGTGGTTTTATACTCACCTCTGTGTGTGAGACAGCCACAGGAGTATGCTCCTGAGGTGTCCCTGGAGGACTTGGGTCTGCCCTAGTAAGGACAATGAATAGAGGTGGCATGACTGCTTGGATTGCAGGGATTTTGGCAACACAGGGTGTGCAGAGAATCTGACAGCCATGGGCACAAGAGATATGGCTCTATTAGGAGCCTTTTCTAGCCTCCAGCAGTAAGCACTGAAAGGGCAGTCCTGACTGGTGCCTCTATTGCTCAACTTATAGCACTGCCAAGTGGGGAGAGAAGGTCTATAGTGGTGGCTCCAGTCCTGTACACAACTCAGAAGTCGCCCCTAGCTTCCATGGGTACCCAGTTTTTCTCCAAAGACATTGGAGAAAATGTCTATTGTGAATTTCCTCCCTACCATTCCTCATGCCAAATCCCTTCAGTCAACAGCAGTCCTCCACCTGAGTTTCTAGTCCCCAGCCCTGGTGCATACCATTGGACCTGTGTCTCAGTCTGGGATATGTACAGCTGCAGAACTGATTTTGTGGTTTTCACTCATTTCAGACTCTCACAGATCAGCTGCTTCACCCTACTTCAACAGCCTCAAATGCTTCCCTTCTGTTCCAACTGATTTCCCTGGATGTAGGAGTCTCTCCTGCTTCAGCTTTCCCACCCCCACTACAGGTCTTCTCCTGATTTTGCTCTGTTCCTCCATCTTCCTTCTTTCTTTTGCCATACCCAATCATGTGTCTATCCATATAATTCTTTCTGTTGGTTAAGGACTCCTGTTAGTATTCTTCCAATGATCTGTGTACTTGTATTCCCAATACATTTGTGGACAGAGATGTATGCACTCGATATCCACCTACTCCTCTGCCATCTTGGTTCTCCCCAGTCTTTGCCTTTAAATCCACTTCACTCTCTCTATTTGTGATATAATCCTTGAAACTAATGCTGCCATGAGAGTAACTACTCAACAAAAAAAACCCTGCTATATCAGATCAGAAAAAATTTTATATGGCTTTAACAGCTTTCAGTTCAGTTCAGTTGCTCAATTGTGTCCGACTCTTTGTGACCCCATGGATTGCAGCACACCAGGCCTCCCTGTCCATCACCAACTCCCGGAGTTCACTCAAACTCACATCCATCGAGTCGATGATGCCATCCAGCCATCTCATCCTCTGTCATCCCCTTCTCCTCCTGTCCCCAACCCCTCCCAGCATCAGAGTCTTTTCCA
>NW_011492711.1:41822-44287 GCF_000754665.1 Bison bison bison
GATCTCCTTCAGAATGGACTGGTTGGATCTTCTTGCAGTCCAAGGGACTCTCAAGAGTTTTCTCCAACACCACAGTTCAAAAGCATCAATTCTTCGGCACTCAGCTTTCTTCACAGTCCAAATCTCACATCCATACATGACCACAGGAAAAACCACAGCCTTGACTAGACGGACCTTTGTTGGCAAAGTAATGTCTCTGCTTTTGAATATGCTATCTAGGTTGGTCATAACTTAGGGTGGATGTTAAATCATGACTTAGTGACAAGTTTGATCAGGTTTTTGTAACTAATGCAATGCTTTTTCTTTAATAAACATCTGTTTTTTATAAACATTGTAATGTTTAATAGTTTCTGGAGCCGTGGCTGCACGGGCGCAGGAGGGCCTAGAGGAGCTGTCCCACATTGAAGGTCAGGAAGGGCGGTGGTGAGGAGATACCTCTCGTGCAAGGTAAGGAGCAATGGCTGCGCTCTGCTGGAGCAGCCGTGAGATACCCCTCGCCCAAGGTAAGAGAAACCCAAGTAAAATGGTAGGTGTTGCAAGAGGGCATCAGAGGGCAAACACACTGAAACCATACTCACAGAAAACTAGTCAATCTAATCACACTAGGACCACAGCCTTGTCTAACTCAATGAAACTAAGCCATGCCCGTGGGGCAACCCAAGACGGGTGGGTCATGGTGGAGAGATTTGAAAGAATGTGGTCCACTGGAGAAGGGAATGGCAAACCACTTCAGTATTCTTGCCTTGAGAACCCCATGAAAGGTATGAAAAGGCAAAATGATAGGATACTGAAGGAGAAACTCCCCAGGTCAGTAGGTACCCAATATGCTACTGGAGATCAGTGGAGAAATAACTCCAGAAAGAATGAAGGGATGGAGCCAAAGCAAAAACAATACCCAGCTGTGGATGTGACTGGTGTTAGAAGCAAGGTCCGATGCTGTAAAGAGCAATATTGCATAGGAACCTGGAATGTCAGGTCCATGAATCAAGGCAAATTGGAAGTGGTCAAACAAGAGATGGCAAGAGTGAATGTTGACATTCTAGGAATCAGCAAACTGAAATGGACTGGAATGGGTGAATTTAACTTAGAGGACCATTATATCTACTACTGCGGGCAGGAATCCCTCAGAAGAAATGGAGTGGCCATCATGGTCAACAAAAGAGTCCGAAATGCAGTACTTGGATGCAATCTCAAATACGACAGAATGATCTCTGTTTGTTTCCAAGGCAAACCATTCAATATCACAGTAATCCAAGTCTATGCCCCAACCAGTAACGCTGAAGAAGCTGAAGTTGAACGGTTCTATGAAGACTTACAAGACCTTTTAGAACTAACACCCAAAAAAGATGTCCTTTTCATGATAGGGGACTGGAATGCAAAAGTAGGAAGTCAAGAAACACCTGGAGTAACAGGCAAATTTGGCCTTGGAATACGGAATGAAGCAGGGCAAAGACTAATAGAGTTTTGCCAAGAAAATGCACTGGTCATAACAAACACCCTCTTCCAACAACACAAGAGAAGACTCTATACATGGACATCACCAGATGGTCAACACCGAAATCAGATTGATTATATTCTTTGCAGCCAAAGATGGAGAAGCTCTATACAGTCAGCAAAAACAAGACTGGGAGCTGACTGTGGCTCAGATCATGAACTCCTTATTGCCAAATTCAGACTTAAATTGAAGAAAGTGGGGAAAACAACTAGACTATTCAGGTATGACCTAAATCAAATCCCTTATGATTATACAGTGGAAGTGAGAAATAGATTTAAGGGACTAGATCTGATAAATTGAGTGCCTGATGAACTACGGATGGAGGTTCATGACACTGTACAGAAGACAGGGATCAAGACCATCCCCATGGAAAAGAAATGCAAAAAAGCTAAATGGCTGTCTGGGGAGGCCTTACAAATAGCTGTGAAAAGAAGAGAAGTGAAAAGCAAAGGAGAAAAGGAAAGATATAAACATCTGAATGCAGAGTTCCAAAGAATAGCAAGAAGAGATAAGAAAGCCTTCTTCAGCGATCAATGCAAAGAAATAGAGGAAAACAACAGAATGGGAAAGACTAGGGATCTCTTCAAGAAAATCAGAGATACCAAAGGAACATTTCATGCAAAGATGAGCTCGATAAAGGACAGAAGCAGAAGATATTAAGAAGAGATGGCAAGAATACACAGAAGAACTGTACAAAAAAGATCTTCATGACCCAGATAATCACAATGGTGTGATCACTGGCCTAGAGCCAGACATCCTGGAATGTGAAGTCAAGTGGGCCTTAGAAAGCATCACTACGAACAAAGCTAGTGGAGGTGATGGAATTCCAGTTGAGCTATTCCAAATCCTAAAAGATGATGCTGTGAAAGTGCTGCACTCAATATGCCAGCAAATTTGGAAAACTCAGCAGTGGCCCCAGGACTGGAAAAGGTCAGTTTTCATTCCAATCCCAAAGAAAGGCAATGCCAAA
>NW_011492711.1:44421-45744 GCF_000754665.1 Bison bison bison
TTTATTTAACTTATATGCAGAGTACATCATGAGAAACGCTGGACTGGAAGAAACACAAGCTGGAATCAAGACTGCCGGGAGAAATATCAATAACCTCAGATATGCAGATGACACCACCCTTATGGCAGAAAGTGGAGAGGAACTCAAAAGCCTCTTGATGAAAGTAAAAGAGGAGAGTGAAAAAGTTGGCTTAAAGCTCAACATTCAGAAAACGAAGATCATGGCATCCGGTCCCACCACTTCATGGGAAATAGATGGGGAAACAGTGGAATCAGTGTCAGACTTTATTTTGGGGGCTCCAAAATCACTACAGATGGTGACTGCAGCCGTGAAATTAAAAGACGCTTACTCCTTGGAAGGAAGGTTATGACAACCTAGATAGCATATTCAAAAGCAGAGACATTACTTTGCCAACAAAGGTTCGTCTAGTCAAGGCTATGGTTTTTCCTGTGGTCATGTATGGATGTAAGAGTTGGACTGTGAAGGAGGCTGAGCGCCGAAGAACTGATGCTTTTGAACTGTGGTGTTGGAGAAGACTCTTGAGAGTCCCTTGGACTGCAAGGAGATCCAACCAGTCCATTCTGAAGGAGATCAGCCCTGGGATTTCTTTGGAAGCAATGATGCTGAAGCTGAAATTCCAGTACTTTGACCACCTCGTGAGAAGAGTTGACTCATTGCAAAAGACTCTGATGCTGGGAGGGATTGGGGGCAGGAGGAGAAGGGGACGACAGAGGATGAGATGGCTGGATGGCATCACTGACTCGATGGACGTGAGTCTGAGTGAACTCCGGGAGTTGGTGATGGACAGGGAGGCCTGGTGTGCTGCGATTCATGAGGTCACAAAGAGTAAGACACGACTGAGTGACTGATCTGATCTGATCTATGTTAAATTTGTAAGGCCTCCACAGACAGCCATTTTGCTTTTTTGCATTTCTTTTCCGTGGGGATGGTCTTGATCCCTGTCTTCTGTACAATGTCACGAACCTCATTCCATAGTTCATCAGGCACTCTATCTATCAGATCTAGGCCCTTAAATCTATTTCTCACTTCCACTGTATAATCATAAGGGATTTGATTTAGGTCATACCTGAATAGTCTAGTTGTTTTCCCCACTTTCTTCAATTTAAGTCTGAATTTGGCAATAAGGAGTTCATGATCTGAGCCACAGTCAGCTCCCAGTCTTGTTTTTGCTGACTGTATAGAGCTTCTCCATCTTTGGCTGCAAAGAATATAATCAATCTGATTTCGGTGTTGACCATCTGGTGATGTCCATGTATAGAGTCTTCTCTTGTGTTGTTGGAAGAGGGTGTTTGTTATGACCAG
>NW_011492711.1:45844-46972 GCF_000754665.1 Bison bison bison
TGGGTGTTAGTTCTAAAAGGTCTTGTAAGTCTTCATAGAACCGTTCAACTTCAGCTTCTTCAGCGTTACTGGTTGGGGCATAGACTTGGATTACTGTGATACTGAATGGTTTGCCTTGGAAACGAACAGAGATCATTCTGTCATATTTGAGATTGCATCCAAGTACTGCATTTCGGACTCTGGAGTTGGTGATGGACAGGGAGGCCTGGTGTGCTGCGATTCATGGTGTCACAAAGAGTCGGATACGACTGCGCGACTGATCTGATCTCATCTGATGTTAAATTTAAATAATTATGAACTTTTAATACACAATTAGAGATAATTTGAATTTTTTAGGATTTTTGAAACTATTTTAATGAGTACAACTTGCTTATAATTTTCCCATTCTTGTGCTGTTTTGGTTAGGTTTTTGTAATGAAGTCTTAGGAGTCTCACGGGAGAATGGTGCATGTCCTTTCGTGCACTCAACAAGAGTATGTGTAGGAGTTTAAAGGACTATACAAGTATCAAGGAGAAAGATTATGTAGAGCTATGAATATCTAAGAAGGAAAAGTTGGTAAGCCTGAGGGAAAGAAATCCTAATTTCACCTGTACCTATCAGGCACATTAACTACTATGACTAATCATTAAGGTAATATGAATTTTGCAAGAGTGGAAGTGTCTATGATGTCATGTAGAAAAAAACGTTTTCCCTTATTGTTACTTGATATGAATTTTCTATAAATCACATATATACAATGAATTTATTGCCTGAATAGAAGGGTCAATTAGATTAAAAGCTTAAAAAACCATAAGTGAAAACAACATAAAACACAGTCCTAATGGTTAGTTTGTCCTTAAAATATAACACCCAGACCAGAAGCTTTGGATAAACTTGGAGAGTACATCATGAGAAATGCTGGGCTGGATGAAGCACAAGCTGGAATCAAGATTGCCAGGAGATATATCAATAACCTCAGATATGCAGATGACACCACCCTTATGGCAGAAAGTGAAGAAGAACTAAAGAGCCTCTTGATGAAAGTGAAAGAGGAGAGTGAAAAAGATGGCTTAAAACTCAACATTCAAAAATGAAGATCATGGCATCCGGTCCCATCACTTCATGGCAAATAGATGGGGAAACAATGG
>NW_011492711.1:47072-59251 GCF_000754665.1 Bison bison bison
GGGGAAACAATGGAAACAGTGACAGACTTTATTTTCTTGGGCTCCAAAATCACTTCAGATGGTGACTGCAGCCATGAAATTAAAAGACGCATGTTCCTTGGAAGAAAAAACCTAGACAGCATATTAAAAAGCAGAGACATTTTATCGACAAAGGTCCGTCTAGTCAAAGCTATGGTTTTTCATCTTTAATCATGTAAAGATGTGTGAATTGGACCATAAAGAAGGCTGAGTATCAAAGAACTGATGCTTTTGAATTGTGATGTTGGAGAAGGCTCTTGAGAGTATCTTAGACAGCAAGGATATCAAACCAGTCAGTCTTAAAGAAAATCAACCCTGAATACTCCTTAGAAGGACTGATGCTGAAGCTGAAACTCCAATACTTTGGCTACCTAATGCAAAGAGCTGACTCACTGAGAAAAAACCCTGATGCTCAGAACGATTGAGGCAGGAGGAGAAGGGGGTGACAGAACATGAGATGGTTGGATGGCATCATCAATTCAATGGACATGAGTTTGAGCAAACTCAGAGATATTGAAGGATAGGAAAGCTTGGTGTGCTCCAGTCCATGGGGTCACAAAGAGTAGGATACAGTTTAGCAACTGAACAGCAATAAAATGTCAAGAAAGATGAAAACATGGTGAGGAATTTATGAGAACTCTCTGTATTATCTTTACAACTTCTCTGTAAATCAAGAACTTTTCAGAAAATAAAAGTTTATTTTAAAGTATTATTGGTCTATTAAAAGTGTGTAGTTTGATGAACCAGTTTAAATTTTTTTTGATCAAGAACCTATTTGAATTCATATTTAGAAGGAAAGTATCCAAAAACTCTGCCTGATAAATTCTAATGGCCAAAATAATTGATTAGAGGTCAAAAGCAATTGTGGACAGAAGCAACAAAGTCGAGTGTGAGGAAAAGAAGAGCAGAGGAGAGTATGAAAAGGCACAGAATTCTCCAAACACAAGATGTTTCCACATTTCCTTAAATTCTTCAAGGTCCTTGCTGTGTCTGTCTTCAATTATGTGGCCATTTAAGTATGTTGATTATTCTAATACCTGTCTTTTATTTCATAATACCTGTTAATCATAAAAGCTTCTCCCTTTGGTCGGGGTGTACAATAATTTAGTGCCCAGATCATACTCACTTCCCCTAAGCTGAGTATACATTTGAGCCTCTTTCTATATTCCATCATCATTCCCTGTCCATTCCTATAGCTTCTATATCCATCAAAATTATGGATGATTTTTTCCATAAAAACCATGTTAGTCCATCTGCTCTGAAACAGCTTCCCATGCTTAAATTTTCCTCATTTCTACTTTCATTCATTCCTACTTATTCTTTAAAATTCAATTCAGATGTTATTATACACATGAAACCATCCTTTAATAATCTACCAATTATCTATCTAGACAACTTAATCCTCCCTCACTTGTGGAACCATAGCAATTTCTACATAATTTTGTTGTGGTACTAATCGGTCATATCATAATCTCTCTTTTTTTTCATAAATCAATTTCCCCACTTGATCAGATCTTACTGCATTTATTATTTTTCCATTTCAGTTCTCAGCATATAGTACAGCTTTTGTTGATTTTAATGAAACATAAATTTAATTAATAGTGTTAAGTCAGTGCCTACTAAGAAAAAGATAATTTATGAAAAAGAGGGACAAAAAAGGAGGGAACATAATGAGGACTGAAGCAAAATCCTAGGCTTCCATAGCTTTATTCCCACTGTTAATTGTAAGGGAGTTGGAAAAAATCATTTACAGTGTGACGTAGGTATGATAAGCCAAGGGAGAGAGAGAGAGATGTAATTAACTAATGAAAACATGCTGGTATTCACTGTGGAAATAAAGGTAGATTTTGATGCAGAGATAAGACTTAAATCTGACCTTGAAGAAAAGGGAGAATTTAGCTAAGAAGATAAGAAAAAGTGATATTCTACACAGGGGAAATAGGTCTAGAGTGAGGGTCCTATGAATAGAAATGAAGGAGAAAATAAGAATTGTTAGAAAAGAGAAATCAATATTGGTTACTTAATGGTTGTATGAAATTAATGATTAAAAGTAAAAGAAAAGTACAAGTTGGAACTTAGAGGAAATGATGGTGATGTTGACAGGAAAGCAAACAAAAAATTCAGAGTATGTAGCTAGTGGATAGTTTTAAAAAACACTAATTATATCCTGGAGAGAAGATTCCTTTAGGCCACTACACCTGGGCACCTCAACCCTTAATGAGCAGTTGGTGGGGCTGAGTCAGGAAGCAGCAATGCTCGGAGTGACTGGCCGCTCTATGCTAAATCCCAGGCCACTGAGGAATTAGGGAGATTCTAGTTCTGCTTACAATTTAGGCTGAGGAGAGGCAGCTTATCAAGATATACCCAATTACCTATCTTTTCCTACTGAATAGTTTACTTGTCTTTTTAAACGGTATAATCAGAGTCACTGGGCCAAAGGAATTTTTAATACTTTATACTTTGTAAGATCTTATGACTGAGCACAAATTCAAGGTAAGCATCTTGATAGAGAATCCAATTTTTTCTGGTTGTGAAAAATCCATTCCTAATGTTAATTCTACAGTTATTTGTAAATAATATTTGTAGGGTTCAATCTTGTTAAGCAGATAACTATTAAGCAGTAAGAAAGTGTTATTTAACTATGTGACTAGCAAAGTTGTATGTCCTTTAGTCATTTATGCATATTATTTCTCAAGTGGACATAGAAATGATGATCCTCTTCCCATATAGTTCAACCAGATAAAATGCTGCCAAATGCTCTGAAGTCAATGAGGGATCATAAAAGCAACAAAATAATGCTGTTAGGTAGAAAAATGGTTTTTGTCCTGTAAGCTTCTTTTTTGATACAGGAATTAAATCCAGAGTTCTAAGACCTGTATTCCAATCCTGAATTGATAGTGTATCTAACTTATTTTCACTGAAGGCAACATATCAGATCTAGAGAGAAAAGGTGGAACTTAGCAAATACAGTTCCTTCCATCACAAATTTTATGACTTAAAGGGTGAGATACATATTAACACATGTAACCGCAACAATGATGAAATATAGGTTTAAATTCAGACTGCGATGAATGGAATTTGGAGTGAGAGTTTATAATTGAACCTAGCCAAGTAGGAAAGCAGCACCTGTGCTAGAAATGGGATGACGTGTAACAAGCACTTACATCACAGAACCCTGCTTTCTTATTTACAAAGTCAGAAAATTTTCAAAGATCTGGCCAGTCTGAAATCTCAGTTTCTCACCATCTGATGACTCTAGATGAACCACATACAGTGCCCTGACTGCACGAAGGCTCCCTTTAAGGCAGGAGAGAATAAGATAAACGTTGACCATTTTTGTTATTAAATTTACTTTTTAAAATCTTAAACTGTCCACATCTAAAATCAGGCTAACCCTTCAAGACATTCACCCAGGAGAAAGGCCCTGATTAACTGTGATTTCTTGGTTTGAAGGTGATCAACATGGTATGCTCAAATAAAAGGTGGATATGTAAAGATGATGTCTCAATCTGGCAGTGCCAACCCACAGAGTTCAGCTAGTTCTTCACAAGAAATGAAGCCTTTTAGTGATTGATCGGAGAAGGCAATGGCACCCCACTCCAGTACTCTTGCCTGGAAAATCCCATGGATGGAGGAGCCTGGTAGGCTGAAGTCCATGGGGTCGCTAAGAGTCGGACACGGCTGAGCGACTTCACTTTCACGCATTGGAGAAGGAAATGGCACCCCACTCCAGTACTTTTACCTGGAAAATCCCATGGATGGTGGAGCCTGGTGGGCTGCAGTCCATGGGGTCGCTAGGAGTCGGACACGACTGCACGACTTCACTTTCACTTTTTACTTTCATGCATTGGAGAAGGAAATGGCAACCCACTCCAGTGTTCTTGCCTGGAGAATCCCAGGGACAGGGGAGCCTGGTGGGCTGCTGTCAATGGGGTCGCACAGAGTCGGTCACAACTGAAGCGACTTAGCAGCAGCAGCAGCAGTGATTAATCAATGGGAGAACAGACTTAGACCATTTTTGTTATCAGAATTTCTGCATTAAAAACTTATCATCATTTTTGATGAACAAATTTAAATCAATATCTGGATGGAAGCAAGGAGTTGAGGTCAAATTGCACAAGATTAGAAATGTATTGTTGTTCAGTCACTCAGTTGTGTCCGACTCTTTGTGACCCCATGGACTGCAGCACACCCGGCTTCCCTGTCCTTCACAATCTCCCAAAGCTTGCTCAAACTCATGTCCATTGAGTTGTATACAAGGACCTAATGTTTGAGTTCACTGTTTCTGAGAAAGGAATGTTGTGTTAGAGGGAGAAAGACTCTCTGCAAAAAGACTTCTTGCAAAAAGTAAAGGAAACCTGGATCTTGCTGTTAATGTTGACAAATATACAGTGCACACCTGTGAAGAAAGAATTAGCTTAACAATTTAGAGATGATGTGTGTGTGTGCTCAGTCACTCAGTTGTGTCAGACTCTTTGTGACCCCATGGACCGTAGTCCAACAAGTTCCTCTGTCCATGGAATCTTCCAGGGAAGAATTTTGGAGCGAGTTGCCACTTCCTCCTCTAGGGGATCTTCCCTACCCAGTGATCGAACTGGCATCTCCTGCATCTCCAGCATTGGCTGGCAGATTCTTTACCACTGAGCCACCTGAGAAGCCCCTTAGAGATAGTGAAAAGTGAAAGTGAAGTCACTCAGTCGTGTCCAACTCTATGCGAGTCCATGGACTGTAGCCTGCCAGGCTCCTCCGTCCATGGGATTCTCCAGGTAAGAGTACTGGTGTGGGTTGCCATTTCCTTCTCCAGGAGATCTTCCCAACCCAGGGATAGAACCCAGGTCTCCCGCATTGCAGGCAGGCGCTTTACCATCTGAGCCACCAGGGAAGCTCCTTAGAGATAATATTTTCAGTAATTCCATTAACAAATGAATGTCACATATTGGCAGGAAAGTAATACAATAGGATGTTAGAACATCTTATTCTACTACTAGTTATTAATAGTTAGGATGGATTTTAAATCAGTATTTAGTAATTAATTTTATCAAGTTTTTGTTCTAATGTGTATACTTTTTCTTTAATCTGTTCAAATGCTTAGACACATCCATTCTTACTTTATAAACATTCTAATGTTAATTGTGCTTACATTAAATTTGGACAATTATGAGGCTTTAATACACTGTTAGAGTCACTTTGATCTTTTTTAGAATTTTTAAAACTATTTTCATGAGTACTTGTTTACAGTTTTCCCATCCTTATACTGTTTGGTCAGGTTTTTGTAACTAAGCCCTGTGAATCTCAGTAGAGATGAGTAAAGTCCTCTTGTAACCCCAGCAGGAGTATGTCTAGGAATTTAAAGGGTTATACAGGTATCAAGGAGAAGGATTGTATACAGCTCAGAGAGTCTTAAAAGAAAAAGTTCCTAAGCCTGAGAGAAAGGAGCCCTAAAATTTCTCTGTGTCGATCATGCACATAAATATTGTAACTAAAATTTTAGGTAATATGAATTTTACAATATCAGGAACCCTGCTAGTTCATGTAGAAATACCTTTTTCCCTTATTGATACTTGGTATGAATTTATTGTATCGAAACCATGTAGATATAATGCATTTATTTGCCAGAGTATAAAGAAGGGTCGATTACATTAAAAGCTTAAAATAACCTTAAATGTACATAACACAAAACACAGTCCTAATGACCAGTTTATTTGTATGTTTATAATGCCCAAGGCCAGAAGCTTTGATTAAGCAGGAGCATTTAAAAATGTTTTAAATCCTTGTATAAATTAAATTAGTACTATTTTTCATGAGCAAATAAATACTATATTATATGACCTGGAAATAAATGTAAATTATTCCTCAGAAATATTGCTAAGAAAATCATTGAAAAGATAAAAATGGAAATATCATCATTTTCTAAAAACAGCAAAAAACTGAAAATGTGCAAGTGGTGATTGTGATTTCTCAACCCAATAACAAACATTATCATTCTAAAGAAAAAACTGTAATGATCAAAAATTGTTCTTAATATAAGAAAATATATTTCAAACATTAATGATAATGAGTCACATTTAAAAACTTACACTCTGGTTTCTAAAGTACATTAGATCGTGGTTCGGGGTTACTGAAAAAAAATGTTAAGAATTGATGCAGATAATCATGGATAAACACTTTATGCTTGTCATTTTTGTTATAAATTATTTTAAACAAACTTTAAAAAACTGTTTCAG
Source organism: Bison bison bison (assembly GCF_000754665.1). NCBI lineage: Eukaryota > Metazoa > Chordata > Mammalia > Artiodactyla > Bovidae > Bison > Bison bison. The sequence goes on from NW_011492711.1 coordinate 53,315, forward strand.
CACTGACTTTTTTTTTTTTTTTTAATCTCCTCCCTTTGTGTTGTCATCGCAGAGAGCCATGTGGGGAGGGAATGAGACAGAATCCACAAATTTCATCCTCCTGGGATTCTTCCCTGAATTTAGATACACCACAGCTTTGGTTTCCATTGTTCTCCTCATCTACATGGCTGCCTTCATTGGCAACACTCTTCTGGTCCTCCTCATTTGGTTGGATTCCCGGCTCCATACTCCCATGTACTTCCTGCTCAGTCAGCTCTCCTTAATGGATTTGACTTTGACCTCTAGCATCATACCCAAGATGGTGGCCAACTTCTTCTCTGGATGGCAAAGCATCTCATTCCTGGCTTGTGGGACTCAAATCTTTTTCTCGCTGACAGTAGCCATTGGAGAATGCATCCTTATAACTGTCATGTGTTTTGATCGCTATGTGGCTATCTGCAATCCCCTGCGGTACCCTGTCATCATGAGTCCTAGGATGTGCTGGCAGGTGGCTGCCATGTCTTGGGCTGGAGGTGCCCTTACTTCCTCTGGCCACACTGCTTTCACCTTACATTTTCATATCTGCAGCCCCAGAGAGATTCCTCACTTTTTCTGTGAAGTCATGGCTGTTCTTAGGATTGTCTGTGAGGACATCTCAGCCTATGAGAAGGCTGTAGTGGTGACCAGCATCCTAGCCCTGCTGCTGCCCTTATCTCTCATCTTGTCCTCCTACATTCTCATCTTCCTTGCTGTACTCCGAATGAACTCCCCAGAAGGCAGGAACAAGACTCTGGCCACTTGCTCCTCTCATCTCTGTGTGGTGGGTCTCTATTTTGGTCCAGGTATGTGCATCTACATGAGGCCTGGTTCTGCCAAGACTCCAAAGTTGAACCAGGGTCTCTTTCTCTTTGGGACTGTCCTTACCCCTCTCCTGAACCCTCTTGCATACAGTCTTAGAAACAAAGAAGTTCTATGTTCACTAAAAAAGTTGATGGGGAGGTTTCAGTCCACCAGATAGAGGGCAGAGTTTTCCTTTTAGCTGCAAACAATCTTAGTGATGCACCTGCAAAGAGGCATTTTTTAATTAAAATATTATCCCTGTAAGAATTATATTTTCTAATCCCTGAAAAAGTCAACCAGTTTTTAAGAGCTGCTTCCCTCAATGACACCCCACTCCAGTACTCTTGCCTGGAAAATCCATGGATGGAGGAGCCTGGTGGGCTGCAGTCCATGAGGTCGTTAAGAGTCGGACATGACTGAGTGACTTCACTTTCACTTTTCACTTTCATGCATTGGAGAAGGAAATGGCAACCCACTCTAGTGTTCTTGCCTGGAGAAACCCAGGGACGGGGGAGCCTGGTGGGCTGCCATCTATGGGGTTGCACAGAGTCCCTCAACCTGACTTCATCTAGAAGAAAAAACAAATGTTTGATATCCTTTCCTTTCTCCATCTTGGAATTTCTATTCAATCATCCTAGATGATACACTGATGAGGGAAAAGATATTATGCTCATCAGCCCTCTACACCATTCATACTTGATAACCTCATGTACCATAATATTTGCCAAGTTTCTTGTTGTTTCATGAGAGAAAGGTCAATATCTGCACCTGTAAAATGAAGAATATTGTCAAGCACACAGGTGGTGCTCAAAATCATTCACTTGTTAAATTAATGAGCATTATAAAGTTTCCAGTGTTGTTTTGTTCCACCAAACAGGAATGTAGTACCTCTAAATAATATGAAAATGCAAAGTCTTCAATCCACATCACTGTTTACAGAGTAGTTCTTTGATCATCTGCTTTAGAATTACTTATTGCCTTTATTAATAGTATCTATAAAGTTCAGTTCTGTGTCCATCTCAGACCAGCAGAATTAGAATATACTATGTGAGCCTCAGGAATCTGAGTGGAAGACCTTCTTCCATTGATTCTTTCATGAAACACTGGGTAGGAGCCATTGATCTATTTAATGACTTAGTTTCCTAGAGCATCATTACAAAATGACTTTTCAGTCTTAAAGTTTCCTGATCTGTTTATAATGAAGCATAGAATGAGTTACATAGATGGCAAAAACTGTTATTTAAAAAAAATAGTAGAGGCTTCCCTTGTGATTCAGTGGTCAAGATCCAGCTGCCAATGCAGGAGACATGGATTTGATCCCTGATCTGGGAAGATCCTACATGCTGCGGAGCAATTAAGCCTGTGAGCCACAATTACGGTCTACAGCATGGAAACCACAATTACTGAGCCCATGCACCAGAGCTCCTGAAGCCCATGTGCCTTAGATCCTATGCTGCACAATAAGAAAAGCCACTGCAGCGAGAAGCCTGTGCACTACAAGGAAGAGTAGCCTCTGCATGCTGCAACTAGAGAAGCCTGCATAGCAATGAAGACCCAGCACAACCAAATAAATTAATTTATTAGCATAGAATGAATTAATAGTGTAGAAACTATTTCAAGCATCTTTTCTGACCACAACAGCTTGAAACCAGAAATTACCACAGGAAAAAAAATGAGGAAAAAATAATTACATGGAGACTAAATAACATGCTACCAAATAAATGGCTCAATGAAAACACTAAAAAGAAAAATTTAAAAGAAATTAACAGATACCTTGAGGCAAAAGAAAATGAAGCACAGCCATATGAAATCTATAGGATGGAGCAAAACCATTTCTTGGAAGTTCATAGCAATAAAGGCCTTCCTCAAAAACCAAAACAAAACCAAAAACCAAGAGAAACTCAAACTACCAAACAGACCACTTAAAATAATTAGATAAAGAACAAACAAAACTCAATGTTATCTAAAGGAAGGAAATAACAAAGATCAGGGAGGAAATAAATAGATATTAAAAGAAAAAACAAGACAAAAATACAATAAAACCAAGAGCTGATTATTTGAAAGGGCTAACAAAATTGACAAAACTCTGGCCAGGTTCACTACGAAGAAAAAAAGAACCTCAAAAAATAAAAACTGAAAAAGGAGAAATCTCAATTAATATCTCAGAAATAAGAAAAGAAAATACTATGAGCAGTTACATGACAACAAATTTTTGAAAGGCTAGAAGAAATGGACAACAGTCTGAGAAACATACAGCCCACCAAATTGAATCAAGAAGAAATAAATAATTTAAATAGAACAATCACTAGACATGAAATAGAATCTGTAATTTAAAAAAACAAAAACATTCCCCACAAAAAAGTCCAAGACCAGATGACTTCACAGGTGAATTCTAACAAATATACAAGGAAGAGATTATACTAATCATTCTCAAACACTTTCAAACTGTTGGAGAGAAGGGGCCACTCCCAAAGATATTCTATCAATCCACAATTACCCTAATACAAAAACCAAAGATACCACCAAAACAGAAAATTAAAGGCCATATCTTCAATGAATATAGGTCCAAGAATTCGCAACAGTATATTACCCAATCAAATGCAACAAAACATAACAACAATCATACATAACCAAGTAAAGTCAACCAAAAAAATGCAAATAAATAAAATATCTAGGAATTGTTGTTTAGTTGCTATGTCATGTCCAGTTCCTTGAAATCACTTGGGCAGCAGGCTTTCCTGTCCTTCACTATCTCCTGGAGTTTGGTAAAACTCATATCCATTGAGTTGGTGATGCCATCCAACCACTTCATGCTCTGTCATCCCCTTCTCCTCCTGCATCTTTCCCAGCATCAGCGTCTTTTCCAACGAGTCAGTTCTTTGCATCATATGGCCAAAGTACTGGAGCTTCAGCTTTAGAATCAGTCCTTTCAATGAATATTCAAGGTTGATTTTATTTTAGGATTGGCTGGTTTTATCTCCTTGCTGTCCAAGAGACTCTCAAGAGTCTTCTCCAGAACTACAATTTGAAAGCATCAGTCTTCAGATTAAGCATTCATCCTTTTTATAGTCCAACTCTCACATCTGTACATGACTACTGGAAAAACCATAGTTTTGAATATATGCACCTTTGTCAGCAAAGTGATGTCTTTGCATTTTAATATGCTGTCTAGGTTTCTCATAACTTTTCTTCCAAGGAGCCAACTGTCTTTTAATTTCATGGCTGTGGTCACCATCTGTAGTGATTTTGGAGCCCAAGAAAATAGAAATCTGTCACTGTTTCCATTTTTCCTATTTGTCAAGAAGTGATGGGACTGGATGCTGTGATCTTAGTTTTTTGAATGAGTTTTAAGCCAGCTTTTTCACTGTCCTCTTTCACTTTCAGCAAGAGGCTCTTTAGTTCCTCTTCAACTTTTGCCATTAGGATGGTATCATCTGCATATCTGAGGTTGTTGATATTTCTTCTGGCAATTTTAATTCAGCTTGTGATTCAACCAGCCTGGCATTTTGCATGATGTACTCTGCATATAAGTTAAATACACAGGGTCAGGGTACTCCTTCCCCAGTTTTGAACCAATTTGTTGTTCCATGTCCAGCGCTAACTGTTTCTTCTTGACCTGAATGCAGGTTTCTCAGGAGGCAGGTAAGGTGGTCTGGTATTCCCATCTCTAAGAATTTTCCATGGTTTGTTGTCATACACACAGTCAAAGGCTTTACCATAGCTAATGAAGCAGAAGTATATGTCTTTTCGGGAATTCCCTTGTTTTTTCTATGATCCAGCAGATGTTGGCAATTTGATCTCTGGTTCCTCTGCCTTTTCTAAATCCAGCTTGAAATCTGGAATTTCTCACATCACATACTGTTGAAGTCTAGCTTGAAGGATCTTGAGCATCACTTTGCTAGCACATGAAAAGAGTGCTATTGTATGGTAGTTTGAACATTCTTAGGCATTACTCTTCTTTGGAACTGGAATGAAAACTGACATTTTCCAGTCATGTGGCCATGGCTGAGTTATCCAAATTTGCTAATATATTGAATATAGCACTATAACATTTATTTCTTCTATAACTACAGGATTTGAAATAAGTCAACAGGAATTCCAACACACCAATAGCTTTGTTCATAATAATGCTTCCTAAGGCCCACTTGACTTCTTATTCTAGGATATCTGGCTCTAGGTGAGTCACCACATCATCATAGTTATCCAGGCCATTAAGACCTCTTTTTGTGTAGTTCTTCTGTATATTATTGCCTCCTCTTCTTAATCACTTCTGTTTCTGTTAGGTCATTGCAATTTCTGTCCTTTTTTGTGCCCATCTTTGCAAGAAATGTTCCCTTGGTATCTTTAATTTTCCTGAAGTGACCTCTAGTCTCTCTCATTTGGTTGTTTGCCACTATTTCTTTGCATTGTTCACTTAAGAAGGCATTCTTACCTCTCCTTGCTATTCACTGGAACTCTGCATTCAGTTGGGTATAAGTTCCTTTTCTCCTTTGCCTTTTGCTTCTCTTCATTTCTCAGCTATTTGTAAGGCCTCCTCAGTTCAATTCAGTTCAGTTCAGTCGCTCAATCGAGTCCAACCCTTTGCAACCCCATGAATCGCAGCACGCCAGGCCTCCCTGTCCATCACCATCTCCCGGAGTTCACTCAGACTCACGTCCATTGAGTCAGTGATGCCATCCAGCCATCTCATCCTCTGTTGTCCCCTTCTCCTCCTGCCCCCAATCCCTCCCAGCATCAGAGTCTTTTCCAATAAGTCAACTCTTCGCATGAGGTGGCCAAAGTACTGGAGTTTCAGCTTCAGCATCATCCCTTCCAAAGAAATCCCAGGGCTGATCTCCTTCAGAATGGACTGGTTGGATCTCCTTGCAGTCCAAGGGACTCTCAAGAGTCTTCTCCAACACCACACAGTTCAAAAGCATCAATTATTCGGTGCTCAGCCTTCTTCACAGTCCAACTCTCACATCCATACATGACCACAGGAAAAACCATAGCCTTGACTAGTTGGACCTTTGTTGGCAAAGTAATGTCTCTGCTTTTGAATATGCTATCTAGGTTGATCATAGCTTTCCTTCCAAGGAGTAAGCATCTTTTAATTTCATGGCTGCAGTCACCATCTGC
>NW_011492711.1:59351-60674 GCF_000754665.1 Bison bison bison
CTGTTTCCACTGTTTTCCCATCTATTTCCCATGAAGTGATGGGACCGGATGCCATGATCTTCGTTTTCTGAATGTTGAGCTTTAAGCCAACTTTTTCTTTTTCTTAATCACTTCTGTTTCTACACTTTCATGTCCATCAAGAGGCTTTTTAATTCCTCTTCACTTTCTGCCATAAGGGTGGTGTCATCTGCATATCTGAAGTTATTGATATTTCTCCCGGCAATCTTGATTCCATCTTGTGTTTCTTCCAGTCCAGCGTTTCTTTTTCCTTCTTGCATTTCTTTTTCTTTGGGATGGTTTTGGTTACTGACTTCTGTACAATGTCACAAAACTCTGTCCATAGTTCTTCAGACACTCTGTCTATCAGACCTAATCCCTTGATTCTGTTTGTACCTCCACTGTATAATCAATTGTAAGGAATTTGATTTAGGCCATACCTGAATGGCATAGTGGTTTTCCATACTTTCTTCAATTGAAGTCTGAATTTTGCAATAAGGAGCTCATTATTTGAGTCACAAGGGTCAGATTTTTGGCTTCCCTGATAGCTCAGTTGGTAAAGAATCCCCCTGCAATGCAGGAGATCCCGGTTCAATTCCTGGGTTGAGAAGATCCCCTGGAGAAGGGATTGGCTACCCACCCCAGTATTCTTGGGCTTCCCTTATGGCTCAGCTGGTAAAGAATCTTCCTGCAATGCGGGAGACCTGGGCTCGATCCCTGGGTTGGGAAGATTCCCTGGAGAAGGGAAAGGCTACCCACTCCAGTTTTCTGGCCTGGAGAATTCCATGGACTGCATAGTACATGGGGTCACAAAGAGTCAGACATGACTGAGTGACTTTAAATGTAAATGTAATATATCTGAGTCATAGTCAGCTCCACATATTGTTTTTTTCTGACTGTATAAAGCCTCCCCATCTTTGGCTCAAAGAATATAATCAATCTGATTATGGTGCTGAACTATGTGTATTATGGTGATGAACATGTGTAGATTCATCTCTTGTGTTGTTGGAAGAGGGTGTTTGCTATGACCAGTGTGTTCTCTTGACAAACTTCTGTTAGCCTTTGCCCTACTTCATTTTGTACTTCAAGGCCAAATTTGCCTGTTACTCCAGGTATCTCTTGACTTCCTACTTTTGCCTTCCAATATCCTATGATGAGAGCTTCCCTGGTGGCTCAAAGGTTAAAGCATCTGCCTGCAATGTGGGAGGTCTGGGTTCGATCCCTTGGTCAGGAAGATCCCCTGGAGAAGGAAATGGAAACCCACTCCAGTATTCTTGCCTGGAGAATCCCATGGACAGAGGAGCCTGGTAGGCTACAGTCCATGGG
>NW_011492711.1:60774-61161 GCF_000754665.1 Bison bison bison
TCCTGCAATGCGGGAGACCTGGGCTCGATCCCTGGGTTGGGAAGATTCCCTGGAGAAGGGAAAGGCTACCCACTCCAGTTTTCTGGCCTGGAGAATTCCATGGACTGCATAGTACATGGGGTCACAAAGAGTCAGACATGACTGAGTGACTTTAAATGTAAATGTAATATATCTGAGTCATAGTCAGCTCCACATTGCTGGGGACCAGCCCCAGCTGATCCAGGGTATTCGAAGGAGAGACGGCCTAGGCGACTATTTATATGCTAATTAGAGATATAGAGAACAATAGAATGAGGATAGCTCAGTAGGAAAATTCAGTGGAGAAAAGAAGCTGAGTAGCTTGGTTTACGCGGGAGACCAATAAAACTTCAAGACAAGAAGTTTGCA
>NW_011492711.1:61261-127397 GCF_000754665.1 Bison bison bison
TGGGTTCGATCCCTTGGTCAGGAAGATCCCCTGGAGAAGGAAATGGAAACCCACTCCAGTATTCTTGCCTGGAGAATCCCATGGACAGAGGAGCCTGGTAGGCTACAGTCCATGGGTTCGCAAAGAGTCACGCATGACTGAGCGACTTCACTTTTACTTTTCATCCTATGATGAAAAGGACATCTTTTTTTGGTGTTAGGTCTTGGAGGTCTCCATAGAACTGTTTGACTTTAGCTTCTTCAGCTTATTTGGGCATATACTTGATTTACTGTGATGTTAAATGGTTTACCTAGGAAATAAACTGAGATCATTCTCTCATTTTTTGGGCCTGAACCCACTGAGATTGCACCAAGTATTGCATTTTGGACTCCTGTATTGACTATGAGGGTATTCTATTTCTTCTAAAGGATATGTGTAAAAAATCTTATATGCTGTGGACTATAAAAGATTAAAAAAGAAAATAAAGCAAATTCAAAGAAATGGAAATATATCTGAAGCTCTTGGATTAGAAAAAAATATATTGTTAAATGGCAATGCTACCCAAAGCAATGTACAAATAATGCGATTTCTATCCAATTACTCATGATATTTTTTTACAGAACTAGATTAAAAAATCCAGAATTTTATATGAAATTATAAAAGACCCAGAATTGCCAAATTGCCAGGAGCCACCATGGGAGATCCCACCCATGACAAAGGTCATGCAGAGAGGACCTGACAGGCAAAGGTGGATCAGGACTCCAGGGACCCCATGGACCTGCTCGAGCATCTACCCCAAAACCAGAATCTGTCTGTCTTAACTATTTTATGACTCTCACCAACTCCTCTGACATTAACGGGGGGCTATCCCCGACCACCTTTCTTTGAAGGACATCAACTTAGAGCTCTAGTTAATAAGTCTCCTGGGCACAGTAGGAATGTTTCAATCCAAACCCCTCAGATGGCTTTCTAACCTGCCTGACAGGTTTGTCCGGACTCTTACAGCTATGCATGTGATTGTTTACAGCCTCCCAACCAGGAGAGGCACAGGAAGCTTAAGACATTCTAACAATATAGAGCCTTTTGGGGAGTTAAAAATTATTAGAATAGAACTGGTGGAGGATTTCATTGTTGAGCCAATGCTTGCTGCCAAGTTTCCATATCCCTTACCCACTGTGTCCCTGGGAGTATATTAATTAATATAGTTGGTATATAGAAAAATAAGTAGTAGCCTAGATGTTAACAACCTTAGACCCTTGAGTTAATAAATTCTTTCCTTGTTTTCCCCCATTGCACCTTTGCCCTATAGGAATGCAACTATCTAGTGCTTTCGGAGGGTGGCGCCAAACTTTAGAAAAATTACTCTTACAGAAAATAAGTTTTCTGGTTGACTAACCTTTATCAGAGAAAAAATGTTAACAGGCCTCCTGGCCAGAAGATGATGTAAATCACCTAAAGCCTTTGTATACGATAAGTCTGCAGAAAGAAAGCCTGGTCTCAATAAGGGTCAAGGACTGCTGACCCTGCATGACTCTGTATCTTCCATTATCCTCTATGTACAACTGAAGGTATAAAAGTTCCTTTTAAAAATAAAGTTACGGGCCTTGCTCACCGAAGCTTGGTCTCCCCGTGTCATTCTTTCTTTTCTCTCTCTCTCTCTTCTTTTTCAGGATGACTCCTTGGAGCACAGGGGCTCTCTGAGTTCACTTATCTCTCCCGGGCTTCTAAGACTCAATTGGGAAGGCGCCTAGCTTCTTCAGGGGAAGGGTGCCCTGCGTCTTCACCCCACTGAGAGGGCGCCTGTGGCCTCTGTGAACAGAGCAAGTCCGGCGTCACTGGCTTTATTGGATTTCTGTGTAAACCAAGGAAGATCAAGCCTCTTTTTCTCCCCTTTACTTTCCTTATCGCCAACGCCGTCATCCTGAGGGAACCCCTGGATCTTGCCGGGGCTGGACCCCCATAAGTGGTGCCCGGAACAGGCTCCCGAAGGTAAGTCTCTCCCATTGTGCAGTTTTTCGGACAGCTAGGACCCCACTCAGGGTGTCGCAGACCCCCCTGCATAAGATAGGTAGGGTGAGAAGGGGTGGGAAGTGGAATCTTTTTGCGTAGACAGAAGCAAAAAAGACAGAAATTTCTGACACGGGTAAAAATAAATCAAAAGAACAACAACTCTTTATAGGAGTAATCTTGCATTTGTTAAATAAAAGAGGAATTAAAGTTAAGAAAGCTAGTATTCAATCCTTTTTTTACATTTGAACAAGAGCAGTGTCTTTGGTTTCCAGAAGAGGGCACTATTAATCTAGATACTTGGGAAAAGGTAGGAAAACAGCTAAAAACTTATTACACTTTGCATGGCCTAGAAAAAGTCCCCACTGACACCTTTTCTCTATGGAACATGATTAGGGACGCTTTAGATCCTGCTCATGAATATGAAGCGTAAATAATTTGAGACCGTAACGCGGGTCAGTTGGGATCGTACCTGCCTAACTGCCGGCAGGGTGAAGAGAGTACAGAATTAACAAGAATATTCTCTAGAAAAATGGGTTTCTCTGCATCTAAGAATAGACAAATGTTTATTGAGATATTACTTCACATGTTAGCCCATAGAGGCATTAAGAAGGCACAGGAAGACTGTCTAAATTTCTACGTTTGTTTTTTACTTTGCTTGGGCCAGAAAAGGTTCCTATAGATGCTTTTGCTCTGTGGAATGTGATTAGAAATGTCTTGGACCCCGGTACCAAATCAATCCTGAGGGGGGAAAATCCCAAAGCAGGAGGTATAACTTCCCCAGATTTCAGAAAATATTACAAACTTGCACTAGTCAAAAATCTTGTGGTATTGGTAGAAAAGCAGACGTATAAATGGAACAGAATAGAGACTCCAGAAATAAACCCACATACTTAAGATCAATTAATCTTCAACAAAGAAGGCAAGAACATAAAATGAGAAAAAATCTCTTCAGCAAGTGAAGGTGAGAAAGTTAATCATTGAAATTAGGACACACTCTCACACCATGCATGAAAATAAATTCATGATGGCTTAAAGATTTAAACTAAAGGTATGACACTAGAAAACTAGAAGAGAGCATAAGCAAAACATTCTGTGCCATAAATCATACCAATGTTTTCTTAGATCACTCTCCCAAGGCAATAGAAATGGAAAAAATATAAACAGATGGGACCTAATCAAGTTGGGGCATAGACTTGGATTACCGTGATATTGAATGGTTTGGCTTGGAAACGAACAGAGCTCATTCTGTTGTTTTTGAGATTGCATCCAAGTACTGCATTTTGGACTCTTTTGTTGACTATGATGGCTACTGCATTTCTTCTAAGGGATTCCTGCACACAGTAGTAGATATAGTGGTCATCTGAGTTAAATTCACCCATTCCAGTCCATCTTAGTTCGCTGATTCCTAGAATGTTGATGTTCACTCTTGCCATCTCCTATTTGACCACTTCCAATTTGCCTTGATTCATGGACCTAACATTCCAGGTTCCTATGCAATATTGCTCTTTACAGCATCGGACTTTACTTCCATCACCAGTCACATCCACAGCTGGGTATTGTTTTTGCTTTGGCTCTGGGTCTTCATTCTTTCTGGAGTTATTACTCTACTCTTCCCCAGTAGCATACTGGGCACCTACCGATCTGGGGAGCTCATCTTTCAGTGTTATATCTTTTTGCCTTTTCATACTGTTCATGGGGTTCTTAGTCATGTCTGACTCTTTGCGACCCCATGGACTATGCAGCCCATGGAATTCTCCAGGCCAGAATACTGGAGTGGGTAACCTTTCCTTTCTTGAGAGGATATTCCCAACCCAGGGACTGAACCCAGGTCTCCCGCATTGCAAGCAGATTCTTTAGCAGCTGAGCCACAAGGGAGCACCATAGATTCAAGGGATTAGATCTGATAGACAGATTTCCTGAAGAACTATGGACGGAAGTTCATGACATTGTACAGGAGGCAGGGATCAAGACCATCCGAAGAAAAAGAAGTGCAAAAAGGCAAAATGATTGTCTGAAGAGGCCTTACAAATAACTGAGAAAAGAAGAGAAGTGAAAGGCAAAGGAGAAAAGGAAAGATATACTCATTTGAATGCAGAGTTCCAAAGAAGACCAAGGTGAGATAAGAAAGGCTTCCTCAGTGGTCAATGCAAAGAAACATAGGAAAACAATAGAATGGGAAAGACTAGAGATCTCTTCAAGAAAATTAGAGAAACCAAGGGAACATTTCGGGCAAAGATAGGCACAATAAAGGACAGAAGGTATAGACCTAACAGAAGCAGAAGATATTAAGAAGAGGTGGCAAGAATACACAGAACTATACAAAAAAGACCTTCATGACCCAGATAATCACGATGGTATGATCACTCACCTACAGCCAGACATCCTGGAATGTGAAGTCAGGTGGGCCTTAGGAAGAATCCCTACGAACAAAGCTAGTGGAGGTGATAGAATTCCAGTTGAACTATTTCAAATCTTAAAAATTGATGCTGTGAAAGTGCTGCACTCAATATGCCAGCAAATTTGGAAAACTCAGCAGTGGCCATAGGACTGGAAAAGGTCCATTTTCCAATCCAATCCCAAAGAAAGACAATGCCAAAGAATGTTCAAACTACCGCACAATTGCACTCATCTCACACGCTAGTAAAGTAATGCTCAAAATTCTCCAAGCCAGGCGTCAACAGTATGTGAACCATGAGCTTCCAGATGTTCAAGCTGGATTTAGAAAAGACAGAGGAACCAGAGATCAAATTGTCAATATCCATTGGATCATCAAAAAACCAAGAAAGTTCCAGAAAAACATCTACTTCTGCTTTATTGACTATGCCAAAGCCTTTGACTGTGTGGATCACAACAAACTGTGGAAAATTCTTAAAGAGATGGGAATTCCAGACCAGTTGAGCTGCCTCTTGAGAAATGTGTATGCAGGTCAGGATGCAACAATTAGAACTGGACATGGAACAACAGACTGGTTCCAAATAGGGAAAGGAGTATGTCAAGGCTGTATATTGTCACCCTGCTTATTTAACTTATATGCAGAGTACATCAAGAGAAATGCTGGGCTGGATGAAGCACAAGCTGGAATCAAGATAGCTGGGAGAAATATCTATAATCTCAGATATGCAGATGATACCACCCTTATGGCAGAAAGCGAAAAAGAGCCTCTTGATGAAAGTGAAAGGGGAGAGTGAAAAAGTTGTCTTAAAACTCAGCATTCATAGTTTCTGGTCTTATGTTTAGATCTTTAATCCATTTTGAGTTTATTTTTGTGTATGGTGTTAGAAAGTGTTCTAGTTTCATTCTTTTACAAGTGGTTGACCAGTTTTCCCAGCACCACTTGTTAAAGAGATTGTCTTTTCTCCATTGTATATTCTTTCCTTGTTTGTCAAAGATAAGGTGTCCATAGGTGCATGGGTTTATCTCTGGGCTTTCTATTTTGTGGCATTGATCTATATTTCTCTCTTTGTGCCAGTACCATACTGTCTTGATGATTGTGGCTTTGTAGTAGAGCCTGAAGTCAGGCAAGTTGATTCCTCCAGTTCCATTCTTCTTTCTCAAGATTGCTTTGGCTATTTGAGGTTTTTTGTATTTCCATACAAATTGTTAAATTATTTGTTCTAGCTCTGTGAAAAATACTGTTGGTAGCTTGATAGGGATTGCATTGAATCTATAAATTGCTTTGGGTAGTATACTCATTTTCACTATATTGATTCCTCTGATCCATGAACATGGTATATTTCTCCATCTGTTAGTGTCCTCTTTGATTTCTTTCACCAGTGTTTTATAGTTTTCTATATATAGTCTTTAGTTTCTTTAGGCAGATATATTCCTAAGTATTTTATTCTTTTTGTTGCAATGGTGAATGGAATTGTTTCCTTAATTTCTCTTTCTATTTTCTCATTATTAGTGTATAGGAATGTAAGGGATTTCTGTGTGTTGATGTGGAGAAAAGGGAACCCTCTTACACTGTTGGTGGGAATGCAAACTAGTACAGCCACTATGGAGAACAGTGTGGAGATTCCTTAAAAAACTGGAAATAGAACTGCCATATGACCCATATGACTGCTGGGCATACACACCAAGGAAGCCAGAATTGAAAGAGACACGTGTACCCCAATGTTCATCGCGGCACTGTTTATAATAGCCAGGACACGGAAGCAACCTAGATGTCCATCAGCAGATGAATGGATAAGAAAGCTGTGGTACATATACACAATGGAGTATTACTCAGCCATTAAAAAGAATACATTTGAATCAGTTCTAATGAGGTGGATGAAACTGGAGCCGATTATACAGAGTGAAGTAAGCCAGAAAGAAAAACACCAATACAGTATGCTAAGTCACTTCAGTCGTGTCCAACTCTGCGACCCCACAGATGGCAGCCACCAGGCTCCCCCATCCCTGGGATTCTCCAGGCAAGAACACTGGAATGGGTTGCCATTTCCTTCTCCAAGGCATGAAAGTGAAAAGTGAAAGTGAAGTCGCTCAGTCATGTCCAACTCTTAGTGACCCCATGGACTGCAGCCTACCAGGCTCCTCCATCCATGGATTTTTCCAGGCAAAGTACTGGAGTGGGGTGCCATTGCCTTCTCCGACCAATACAGTATACTAACGCATATATATGGAATTTAGAAAGATGGTAGTGATAACCCTGTATGCGAGACAGCAAAAGAGATACAGATGTAGAGAACAGTCTTTTGGACTCTGTGGGGGGGGGTATAATTTGGGAGAATGGCATTAAAACATATATAATATCATATAAGAAATGAATCGCCAGTCTAGGTTCAATGCAGGATACAGGAATCTTGGGGCTGGTGCACTGGGATGACCCATAGGGATGGTATTGGGAGGGACGTGGGAGGGGGGTTCAGGATGGGGAACAGGTGTACACCCGTGGTGGATGCATGTTGATGTATGGCAAAACCAATACAATATTGTAAAGTAAAAAAATAATAATAATAATAAAAATAAAATAAAAATGGGGCTAATAAAAAAAAATAAAGAGCTTTTGATGAGGGTGAAAGAGAAGAGTGAAAAACTCACTTGAAACTCAAAACACTAGGATCCTGGCATCCAGTCCCATCACTTCATGGCAAATATTAACAGACGGGTGAAAAGTTGAAGCAGTGACAGATTTTATTTTCTTGGGCTCCAAAATCACTGCAGATGGTAACTGTAGCCATGAAATTAAAGGATGCTTGTTCCTTGAAAGAAAAGCTATGACAAACCTAGACAGCGTATTAAAAAGCAGATACATCACTTTACCAACAAAGGTCCATATAGTCAAGTTATGGTTTTTCCTGCAGTCATGTACAGATGTGAGAGCTGGACCATAAAGAAGGTTGAGTGCTGAAGAACTGATGCTTTTGAATTGTGGTGCTGGAGAAGACTCTTGAGAATCAGTGGCCCACAAGTAGATCAAACCAGTCAACCCTAAAGGAAATCATTCCTGAATATTAATTGGAAAGACTAATGCTGCAACTGAAACTCCAATACTTTGGCCATCTGATGCTAAGAGCCAACTCATTGGAAAAGGCCCTGATGGTGGGAAATAGTGAAGGCAAAAGGAGAAGGAGCAGTGAGAATAAGATAGTTAGATAGCATCATCAACTCAATGGACATGAATCTGAGCAAAGTCTGGGAGATAATGGAGGACAGAGCAGCCTGGTGTGCAGTAGTCCATGGGGTCAGATAGAGTCACACATGACTTGAAAGTGAAAGTGAAGTCGTTCAGTTGTGTCTGACTCTTTGTGACCCCATGGACTGTAACCTACGAGGCTCTTCCATCCATGGGATTTTCCAGGCAAGAATACTGGAGTGGGTTGCCATTTCCTTCTCCAGGGGATCTTCCCAACCCAGGGATCAAACCCGGGTCTCCCTCATTGTAGGTAGACGCTTTGCCTTCTGAGCCACCAGGGAAGTCCATGACTTCTCTTCCATGACACATGCCTTAGTGACAAAAAATTAAAAAAAACAAGAGTATTGAAATGGAAGAATAACTTAATGAAATATAGTATTGATTATAAAACTTAAAAATAGCACAAAAAGTCTTTTAAGCAAATTCATACAATAAAATCTACCTTATCTTTTATAAATATAAAGTATTTATAATCTAAAATACTATAACATATAAAATTGATGAATCTGATCATCTGAAAATAAAAAAAACCTTAGCTTGTCAAAAATAAAAATCTCCAAGCAAAGTCAAATGATAAATGAAAAACTGCAGAAAATATGTTTACACTTGTACTACAAAGAATTAGTGTTTCTAATATTTAAAACCTTCTTAAAAATGAGAGTTAAAAATCAACAACCCCTTAGAGAAATGGCAAAAGCTTTGAAAGGACAGTTTATAGATAGGGAAATGCACATGGTTCTTAAATACTAAAAAATGATCAATCTGATGCTCATAATACACATTAAAATAATACTATATTAAAACTGATATTAAAAACACAATGCCTCACCTACAACATTGACAGATCTCCTAAAGTTTAGCAATACATATTATTGGTGAGGCTGTGGAAAATCAGTTCAGTTCAGTTGCTCAGTCGTATCCAACTCTTTGTGACCCCATGGACTGCAGCACGCCAGGCCTCCCAGTCCATCACCAACTCCCAGAGCCTACTCAAACTCATGTCCATTGAGTCAGTGATGCCATCCAACCATCTCATCCTCTGTTGCCCCAAAATACGCACTTTCAGACATTGCTGGTAGAAACAGAATATGATACAATCCATATACAAAGAAATTTGTATTTAGTAAAATTACACTCACAGTGCCCTCCAACCTAACAATTCCACTTCTAAAATCCTAAACTGAATTTACATGTGTAAAAATTAAAAAGGTATTTGTTGTAACACCATTTATTTTATAATAAATAAAGGAATCAAAAGAAACATCTCAAATATACCTTTCCTATTTTTTAAATTCATGCTCTCTTTAGGAATGCAATCCTGACACCATGATGCTTCTTCAATTTTCTCCATTATCAAAGAAAAATATACTAACATAAATACACATTTATCAAATTTTACAGTTTTGTTATTCTATATGCCACTCTGCAACTTGTTCTCACTTGACATTACCTCATGGACATTTTTCTCAGTAAATAGATTTGGATGTAGCACATTGCTTTTAACATATACAAAATACAAAAATATGAATGTGTGTCAAAATGTTCAGCTCATTTGCAGGATTTTGCCTCCATGGTTAATGGTAGTTACAATAAAAATTCTTAAATATATATTTAAATTGTGGTGCTTTCATTTCTGTAGAATAGTTTTAAGGTATGTGTGTTCTAATGTGTTTTCAGGTTACTTTCTTAAAAGATTGTGACAATTTAACCTACCACCAACAGTTTATGAGAAGGTATATTTGCCTGAATCTTAACTAGCACTTGATAGGGATTATGGAAAAAGGTTGTAGTCTGTGAAGCCTTTACATTCACTCTAAAGTGAATTGGCTTAAACAGAGATTTAACCTTGGATCCTAAGGTCACTGACTCAATCATTAATATAATGATTACTCAGATATCTGCTCATGTAGATACATCCCAGACTAAAGAATATGGATTAAAATGGTGACATGATTTAGAAACACTTGGCTAAACTATCTTCCCATTAGCCCTCTCCTCTATTTATTGGTTTGAATAATGCATATTTTCTCACTTTTAATTAAGTGAAAGAAAGTGAAGTTGCTCAGTCATGTCTGACTCTTTGTGACCCCATGGACTGTAGCCCACCAGGCTTCTCCGTCCATGGAATTTTCCAGGCCAGAGTACTGGAGTGGGTTGCCATTTCCTTCTCCAGGGAATTTTCCCAACCCAGGGATCGAACCCAGGTCTCCGGCATTGCAGGCAGACACTTTACTGTCTGAGCCATCAGGGAAGCGGGTTTGTATGATGCATATTTTCTCACTTTTACTTAAGTACATTGTAAACACCACATCCAGGTAAGTCACACCAGCCTCTTGTCATCCTTTGCCATAATAATGAGTCCAGTGATGGGATAAAGCAGAAGTAAAGTTAAGCAAAATGTTGGCTAAATGTATGGCAGCCTGAAGAAAAGAATGGTGAATGGTGGCTATTTTTCTTCAGAGAATAATTGTAAATAATTAGATGTGATGAATATGTTAATTTATCACAATATGTGGGTATAAAGTCATGCTAATTAAAGCCTTTGGACAAGTTTCCAGGACATTTCCCCCTGAGGTCCTCAATTAGCAAAGCTGGACTGTCAGACACATCCTGCCTCTGATCAGTAACCTTAATTTACAGACACTACTCATATTAATGATGATTTAGGGCCTCTTGGAAGATAAAACGAGCCTCTATCTACCTACACCCTCAACCAATCCTTAGTCTTAGTTCTGACACAGGAAAGGGGAACATAGCACTTATCACCCAGGGAGAAGCACAGAAGACACCTGGATTTCCAGTTGACAGTGACAGAATTCACAAGGTAGCTAACTTTAATATTTACTTTTGCATAAGATAGCAGAATATATGCCTATAATTTTCTCATACTTCCTAAACAAAGTTAATCATATTGACATTTTACAGGTAATTTACATTAATAATGAAATCATGGGCTATTAAATACAATTTTAATTACCTGGTATATTAACTCTGATGGGCCAAGCAGATCAAAATGTCAAATTATACTGAGAATGTAGAAACAAAGTCATAGCGATATGGGTAGTTAATAAATAGTGCCTATCTTCATTCTGTATAAGAGTTTTTATTTAATGGTATTTAGACTTTTAATGTTCCATCTCTAAGACAATTTTTCCTCATAAGTTATATATTAATAATAGATAAGCCTACATGTATTTTGGGACTAAAATTTTATATTAATGATGGTGATTATGGTCATGGGCTCCAGAGTATGATAGAATTGGGTTAAAACTTCATCCCCATCACCTATATGTTCTGTGGGCTTGGGTAGAGAGTTAACATCTTTCTATACTTTGGCTTTGACATCTGGAAATTCGATATATCAAGAGCACCCATCTCTGAAGGTTGTCAATGGGACTGAATGCAGCAACATGTGTGAAGAGCTAAGCTGGTACTCAATAAAGGAAGGCTTGTAACTGTTATTTTCTCCAGTCAGTGAAATATATAGTGACACAGGGGGATCTGTATAACTTTCTTCTAGATTTTTTACCAAGTTGCATATTTTGGCTGATTTTGTACAGTCATGTGAAAATATTAAAAATAGAATTCATTAAAAATTCTATTGAAGGGGTTTCCCTGTGGTTCAGTGGTTAAAACTCTGCACTTTCAATGTAGGGGACTCAAGTTTGATCCCTGGTCAAGGAACTAGATCTGGCATGCCACAACTAAAGACCTAGTGCAGACAAATAAATAAATATTAACATTTTTTTCCAATAAAAATAATATTAAACCATAAATCAAAGTAGATGATTATCACATAATCCAACATGTTTTTAAAAGTTGGCTTATGAAAGCATCTTTATGTAAGAATCAACACACCAGCTAGTCTCTCA
Source organism: Bison bison bison (assembly GCF_000754665.1). Taxonomy (NCBI): domain Eukaryota; kingdom Metazoa; phylum Chordata; class Mammalia; order Artiodactyla; family Bovidae; genus Bison; species Bison bison. Next base: position 72,758 of record NW_011492711.1, read on the forward strand.
GAGATCTTGTCCAACAGTTTTTTCCTGACAGAAAACATTTGGAAGGTCATGCTAAAACCCAAGCCATCATGGGTAGGGCTATGATTTGCTTTGAGTTTTTTTCAGTTCCTGACTCATCCAGATTTAGGAGAGGTGACAGATAGGCATTCCTCTTACCAGTGAACTGTTCTGATGTCAGGAAGAAGGATAGGGGTGTGCTCACAGATAACACCTCTGTCCCAGGGTTAATAGGACTGATATGAAGCTGAGCAGAGGCAAAGATGTTTTTCAAAGAAGTAAGAATTGAACAGCCAGAAGACCACTACAGGTGTGGAGTGTCCGATCCTTCTCTGTTCTATTGGGTCTCTGGGAGAGAGGCCACAATAGATGGAGATGTCTCATGAGAATCACTGGACACCATAACAAATGGCATTTCACTGGCAGGTGGGCCAAAAGGTGCCAGGCCATGTTGGCTGTTCATTCTAAGATGTTTGTACAAAAGAGATGTGCTTATTTCCACCTGGCTTTTTGATCTGATACTCTCAAGAAGAGGAGAGAGAACTTAGGAAAAAAAACATTGATACAAAGGAGAGATACAGGGGCTGTGGTGACTGAAGAGTTAAATGTATTCTCTGAGAATATAGGTATATGATATATCATTAAAGCATTCTGATTCTCTGGAGAATTTCTACTCATCTGTTCTTAAAGATTAAATTGAAATCCTTTTAAATATCCATACCCTCTTCCACATCCTAGGTTTGGATTGTGGTAAGGAAATATACGTTTTTATAAAGGTCTTTGATGCTGATGAACATGTAACTTTAGGAGATATTGAGTAAGTTGAGTTCAGGCTCTAGAATCAGGTTGCCAGGGTTAGTTTATGGCTCCTCACCTTTGGAAAATTAATCCCTCTAAGTTCCAGTGCTTTTATCAGTAAAATGAGAATACAGTTAATAATTTATATAAATTAATTCTTATGTATTGTTGAGAGAATTCAATTATAACAAATGCTTATATAATGCTAGCATTTGATGAACGATCAATAACTATTATGTTATTATCACTGCTGTTATGGTGATGAATTGTACCAAATGCTTTAGAATGATGTCAATGTGCATTCAAAGTAGTATATCCAATTGCTATAAAAAAGATGTTTTTTTTTAAAAAAAAAAGATGTTTTAAGTGCCATGCAAATAGATCTTAACTCTCTACTAATTCTGTAAATACTCCTAAAATGTGAGAAACAGAATCTATTTGTATGGCACCTAAAGCATTTTAGTTACAAAGGTCTCACTATAAATTGCTTATCTAAATATTTACATTGACCTAAGGCAAGAGGCAATGGAGAAGACAATGGCACCCCACTCCACTACTTTTGCCTAGAAAATCCCATGGACGGAGAAGCCTGGTAGGCTGCAGTCTATGGGGTCGCTAGAGTCTGACACGACTGAACGACTTCACTTTCACTTTTCACTTTCATGCATTGGAGAAGGAAATGGCAACCCACTCCAGTGTTCTTGCCTGGAGAATCCCAGGGACAGGGGAGCCTGGTGGCCTGCCGTCTATGGGGTTGCAGAGTTGGACACGACTGAAGTGACTTAGCAGCAGCAGCAGCAAGGCAAGAGGCAAACCCAAATCTCAGGTCTTCCTTGAAATGAACTGCATAAAAATAGACCCATCAGCAGAAACACTGTCTTCTATATTCATATACCTTATTATGCATTTCTGAGGGGCAGAATATATTTCTAAGTGTACAGTGATTGTTAATTAAAAGCCATCTTGGGAAAAAACAAAAACAAAAACAAAAACATAGGCTCCTTGTTTGGCTTTTAGCCTACACCAGGCCTATTGGTAAGAAAAGAGAATAACCTCACCCTGGGCAGAAGTGAAGCTTTGCCAAGGGTTAATTTTTAGATAAGAAGTAAATATGACACAGTGTGGATGACAGTGATGAAAAAAGGCAGAAAATTAAGTGGATAAAAGATAATTTGTAGAAAATATGAAGGCAACATGGGGAAAGTGCAAAGCAAATGGTGCCATGTTGTATCACACTATTGGCAGGAGGAATGTGTCGCTACTTACTTATATCTTAACTTAGTAGAGCAAGAAGACCCCGAATTTCTGCATTGCTCTGACTCTGGTGATTGGCATTCCAGCATTAGAGATCCTTCATCTTTCTTAAGGATTTCTTAATGCTAAAAGTTTAACCTCCTCATCACCCAAACATCAGGTTAAATATTAGAGCACTGTTTACAGTCACTCAATTACTGGGACTACACTTGAGAATGACAGAAAGCTTGAGAATGTTGGGCACCGACACGGTCAAGGGAAGCCATCTGAAGAAGAATAATTAAATAGAGCAGTTGGTAGCTCTCTTCATAATTTGGCTTGTCAGGAAAATGACCGTGCATTGTTTTCAAGGTTCATATGTATGTGCACAATCATCACTGAGAATGATTTTATCTTCCTCTGCCCTCTGTGATCCCTACAGATGAATATGGAGAGTGAAAATGTTAAAGGTGTCACAGCTTTCCCAGATGCATAGAATGCAATGTTTCTAATACTAGGGCACCAACCATTTCTGTTAAAAAAGTTCTCATCCAAAAAAAAAAAAAAAAAGACTGTATGAACCATTCATAATATGGCTCAGTGACAATCTAGGCTGCCTGCCTATGTAACATGTTCACAGAAGGCACTGGAATCCTCAGTAGGAGCACAGTGCATGATCAGGGTACCTGACACTTATTGTCAAAAACTACCAACATTCAGGAAACATTCACGAACATCTGCAATATTCCAGAAGCTGGTGAAAGACTGACCTCATAAAAGCTTTATTAAAGCCATTAGCCTTCTTCTCTCACCACTGTACCCCCTCTAGAGCAAGATCATATCAATGCGCATTGCTTCCTTTGTTTATCAGTCTCTCAGTCATGTCTGTGGAGAAGGAGATGGCACCCCACTCCAGTACTCTTGCCTGGAAAATCCCATGGATGGAGGAGCCTGGTGGGCTGCAGTCCAAGGGGTCGCTAAGAGTTGGACACGACTGAGTGACTTTCACTTTTCACTTTCATGCACTGGAGAAGGAAATGGCAACCCACTCCAGTGCTCTTGCCTGGAGAATCCCAGGGACGGGGAAGCCTGGGGGCTGCCGTCTATGGGGTCGCACAGAGTCGGACACGACTGAAGTGACTTAGCAGCAGCAGTCACGTCTGACTCTGCGACTCCATGGACTGCAGAATGCCAGGCTTCCCAGTCCATCACCAACTCCTGGAGCTTGGTCAAACTCATATCCATCAAGTCGGTGATGCCATCCAATCATCTCATCTTCTGTTGTCCCCTTCTCCTCCTGCCTTCAATCTTTCCTAGAATCAGGGTCTTTCCCAATGTGTCAGTTCTTTGCATCAGGAGGCCTAAGTATCTGAGCTTCAGCTTCAGTGTCAGTCCTTCCAATGAATATTCAGGACTGATTTCCTTTAGGATGAACTTGTTTGATCTCCTTGTAGTCTAAGGGACTCTCAAGAGTCTTCTCCAACAACACAGTTCAAAAGCATAAATTATTCAGTGCTCAGTTTTCTTTATAGTCCAACTCTCATATCCATATATGACTACTGGAAAAACCATAGCTTTGACTACATGGACATTATTGGCAAAGTAATGTCTCTGCTTTTTAATATGCTTTCTAGGGTTGATCATAGCTTTTCTTCCAAGGAGCAAGCCTCTTTTAATTTCATGACTGCAGACACTATCTGCAGTGATTTTGAAGCCCCCCAAAATAAAGTGCCTCACTGTTTCCATTGTTTCCCCATCTATTTGCCATGAAGTGATGAGACTGTACGCCATGATCTTAGTTTTTTGAATGTTGAGTTTTAAGACAAATTTTTCACTCTCCTCCTTCACTTTCATCAAGAGGCTCTTTACTTCTTCATTTTCTGCCATAAGGGTGATGTCATCTGCATATGTGAGGTTATTGATATTTCTCCAGGAAACCTTGATTCCAGATTGTGCTTCCTCCAACCTGACATACCACATGATGTACTCTGCATATAACTTAAATAAGCAGGGTAACAATATATGGCCTTTTCCAGATATACTCCTTTTCCAGTTGGAACCAATCTGTTGTTCCATGTCTGGCTCTAATTGTTGCTTCTTGACCTGCATACAGATTTTTCAGGAGGCAGGTAAGGTGGTCTGGTATTCCCATCTCTTGAAGAATTTTTCAGTTTGTTGTGATCCACACAGTCAAAGGCTTTAGCAGAGTCAATGAAGCAGAAATATATGTTTGTTTGTTTTTTTTTTTGTAATTCTTTTCCTTTTTCTATGATCTAACAGATGTTGACAATTTGATCTCTGGTTCCTCTGCCTTTTCTAAATCCAGATTGAACATCTGGAAGTTCATGGTTGATATACTGTTGAAACCTAGCTTGGAGAATTTTGAGCATTACTTTTCTAGCTTGTGAAATGAGTGCAATTGTGTGATAGTTCGCATTGCCTTTCTTTGGGATTGGAATGAAAACTGACCTTTTCCAGTCCTGTGGCCACTGCTGAGATTTCCAAATTTGCTGACATATTGAGTCCAGCACTTTCACAGCATCATCTTTTAGAATTTGAAAGAGCTCAAGTGGAATTCCATCACCTCCACTAGCTTTGTTCATACTGATGCTTCCTAAGGCCCACTTGACTTCACATCCCAAGATGTCTGGCTTTAGGTGAGTGATCACACCATTGTGGTTATCTAGGTCATTAGGATATTTTTTGTATAGTTCTTCCATGTAATTTCCACTCTTCTTAATATCTTCTGCTTCTGTTAGATCTATACCATTACTGTGTGTATTATGCCCATCTTTTCATGAAATGTTCCCTTGGTATCTCTAATTTTCTTGAAGAGATCTCTAGTCTTTAGCATTCTATGATTTTCTTCTATTTCTTTGCATTGTTCACTTAGGACGGCTTTCTTATCTCTCCTTGCTATTCTTTGGAACTCTGCATTCAGATGGATATATCTTTTCTTCTCACCTTTGCCTTTCACTTCTCTTCTTTTCTCAGCTATTTGTAAGCCTTCTTCACACAGCCATTTTACCTTTTTGCATTTCTTTTTCTTGGGGATAGTTTTGATCACTGCCTCCTGTACAATGTCATGAACCTCTGTTCATAGTTCTTCAGACACTCTATCAGATCTAATCTCTTGAATCCATCTGTCACTTCTACTGTATAACCATAAGGGTTTTGATTTGATTGTGCCTGAATGGCACAGTGGTTTTCCCTACTTTCTTCAATTGAAGTCTGAATTTGTCAATAAGGAGTTCATTATCTGAGCCACAGTCAGCTTCCAGTCTTGTTGCTGACTGTATAGAGCTTTTCCATATTTGACTGCAAAGAACGTAATCAATTCAATTTTGGTATTGATCATTTGGTGATATCCATGTGTAGTGTTGTCTCTTGTGTTGTTGGAAGAGGGTGTTTGCTATGACCAGTGTGTTCTCTTGGCAAAACTCTGTTAGCTTTTGCCCTGCTTCATTTTGTACTCCAAGGAAAAACTTGCCTGTTACTCCAGGTATCTCTTGACTTCTCACTTTTGCATTCCAGTCCTCTATGATGAAAGGACATCTTTTTTTTGGTCTTACTTCTAGGTCTTGTAAGTCTTTGTAGAACTATTCAACTTCAGCTTCTTTGGCATTAGTGGTTGGGGCATAGACTTGGATTACTGTGCTATTGAATGGTTTGTTTTGGAAATGAACTGAGATCATTCTGCTGTTTTTGACGTTGCACTCAAATACTGCATTTCAGACTCTTATGTTAACTAAGATGACTACTCCTTTTCTTTTAAGAGATTCTTGCCCACAGTATAATCCACCCATTCCAGTCCATTTTAGTATACTGATTCCTAAAATGTTGATGTTCACTCTTGCCATCTCCTGTTTGACCACTTCCAGTTTGCCTTGATTCATGGACCTAACATTCCAGGTTCCTATGCAATATTGTTCTTTACAGCATCGGACTTGACTTTCACCACCAGACACTTCCACAACTGGGCATTGTTTCTGCCCAGAAAGGCTCGGCCTCTTCTTTCTTTCTGGAGCTATTTCTCTGCTCTTCTCCAGTAGCCTATTAAGCACCTACAAACCTGAAGAGTTCATCTTTCCATGTCATATCTTTTTGCCTTTTCATACTGTTCATGGGGTTCTCAAGGCAAGAATACTGAAGTGGTTTGTGTTCCCTTCTCCAATGGACTACATTTTGTCAGAACTCTCCACCGTGACTCTTAGATTCCATAAATAGACACGATACTTTCAATATTACATCTCACTTTCTCTCTCTTTTCCTCAGAAAGTTGGAGCCCTGAAATAAAAAAAATTGCCTATAATCCTATTTCTTGTTCCTCTGCTTCATTATGTATAGAGCTCCTGACACTTGAAATGCCCTTTCTGAAATGGAAAACTTATTTGTCCATTTAATGCAATCTCATATTTTATTATATTAATGGTCTTTCTGTTCCCTCAAGCCTACTAAGCCAGAGGGGAGGATTTACTAGAGTTTGTCTAGAACAGACACTGGACTCAATAGATACGTATAGAGTGAAAGAATGACAAATGAGTCAGTGAAATGAGTCATGAAACATGTAAAATATCATGTAAGAAATGAGTTGCCAGTCCAGGTTTGATACACGATACTGGATGCTTGGGGCTAGTGCACTGGGATGACCCAGAGGGATGGTATGGGGAGGGAGGAGGGTTCAGGATGGGGAACACATGTATACCTGTGGCGGATTCATTTTGATATTTGGCAAAACTAATACAATTATGTAAAGTTTAAAAATAAAATAAAATTAAAAAAATAAGGGATTAATTTCTAAATCTATAAACACATAAATCTTGAATTCATCTTCTTTACCATGATTATTAGTAGATGACTACATGTCTTGATGAAAATGTATAGTCTTAGATATACCCTGTAATAAAAGGGAAAAAATGATTAAGAAGTGAGACATTTTTGTTGTTCTGGAAACAATTTACAATAAAATACTGGATGTAATTGAAAGATATGTCTAGTTTTCAAGTTTTACTTGACTGACTTACCATGTGAACTAGCAAATATTGTACAGCTTTGAGTCAATTTAATCGAGTCAATTTAATCAAGTCAATTAAAATCAATGAGTTTAATTTCCTTGTTTATATAATGCAATTACTGTATTACATCTCTGTTTCTTAATCTTATCTTATTGTAAGCACTTGGAGAATATGATTTAATAAGTCTGAAGGAGGGGACAGGTGATTTTTCAATAGGCAGCTGTATGTAACTTTGGAACACTTGATTTCATGGAACTGTAAGAATCAAATATTGTATTATTAACTTCTCAGAAGCTATAAACAGAAAATATGGGAACAAAATTCATCTTGTCATGGTTATTGATAACCTGCTTCTTCAATTTACAAGCCTAGGCAATCTTGGGAGTTCAAAGTATTTTATTTAAGGGAAAAAAGCAGAACCTCTCCTCTGAAAAGGCTAACAATCTACAGGGTTAAAGATTTATCCACAAATAACTGTGCCTTAAGGCAAACTGCAACATACACTGTGATAAACTGATGAACATAAAAGAGGACAGAGAAGCAGTGGATGCTAACTGGGAGGACCACAGAGGAGGGGACATTTAAGCTGGGACTTTGAAAGTGGATAATATGATTTATTAGTTCAAGTAAAACTGAATTGCTGTCCCTCTATCCACTGGGTTTTTAAAAACATGCCTCAAATCTGTGGCTTAGTCACAACACTTCCTCCCATACAGCACTCAGAAACCTGTTATAAGTTCCTGTCCTTTACATTATTTTTTCTTCTAGTTTTATTGAGATATTGACATACAGCACTGTATAAGTTTAAGGTGTACAGCATAAAGATTTGACTTACACACATCATGAAATAATTAACAGTGAGTTTAGTGAACATCATCTCATATAGATACAAAATTAAAGAAATGCAAAAAAATTTTCTTTTGATGAGAACTCAGGATTTATTCTAGTTACAGCTTTCATATTTAACATACAGCAGTTTAATTATATTTATCATGTTGTACATTATATCCCTAATGTTTATTTACCTTATTACTAGAAGCTTGTACTTTTTAGTCAAAAGGACCATCTTCAGCCAATTTCCTCTGCTCCTATCCCACCACCCCTAGTAACCACAAATATAATCTTTTTCTGTGATTTTGTTCATTTGATTGTTATTGAAGTATAACTGACCTACAATACAATGTTTTCCTGGTACACAACATAGTGATTCAGTCTTTCTATATACATTTTTATTGGCCATGTTGTTGGCATGTGCGATCTAAGTTCCCTGACCAGGGCTCAAACTCATGCCACCTGCAGTGAAAGCATGTATTCTTAACCACTGGACCACCAAGGAAGTCCTTATTTCTATACTTTTTAAAATGATCACTATGATAAGTCTAGTTGCAATATTACCACACAAAGATATTATTTAGATGTTGGCTATACTCCCCTCTCTGTATATTTCATGTTTGTGACTCATATTTCTCTCTGCCCCTCAACCCTCTATACTCTGGCAACCACCTGTTTGTTCTCAGTATCTATTACTCTCTGTTCATTGGTTTTTAGATCCCACATATAAGTGATATAGCACAGTATTTGTGGAGAAGGCAATGGCACCCCATTCCAGTACTCTTGCCTGGAAAATCCCGTGGACGGAGGAGCCTGGTAGCCTGTAGTCCATGGGGTCGCTGAGGGTCGGACACGACTGAGTGACTTTACTTTCACTTCTCACTTTCATGCATTGGAGAAGGAAATAGCAACCCACTCCAGTGTTCTTGCCTGGAGAATCCCAGGGACGGGGAGCCTGGTGGGCTGCCATCTATGGGGTCGCACAGAGTTGGACACGACTGAAGTGACTCAGCAGCAGGAGCAGCACAGTATTTGACTTTTTCTGACTTATTTCACTTTGCAAAATATCCTCTCAGTCCAATGCACCTTACCAGTCAACCTACAAGAAACACAGCAGAATCACTCTGATTAACTGTATTACTCAGTGTACACAGCTCTGTGTGTAATAAGGGACCAGAAGGCCTGATTCTGCCTCTTGTGCAAAGTAAACTTCAATTATGCCTACTATATGCATTTAACACTGCTGCCCAGGCAATGTCCTCAAATCTATACTCATTGATACTTTTAATCTGCATATCCCCCCTATGTTGTGGGTTTGCTTTAGTCCAGTTTTACAAAGGAGAGAAGAGAGGCACAGAAGGACGATTCTCCTAGACCAAGGATATCAGGTAGGTAAATGTGGTCTTTTAGCAGGAGCTCTAAACCATGGTACTGATCTTCTAGAAGTTATACTTTTAACTGGTCCACAATAATCTTACTGCTTATAGAGTTAATAAACCCAACCAAAACTTTGCTAAACAGAAGATATCCTGCCTTTTAAAATAAATAATTTCTTACAAGCGGTATCCTAGCAATCTCTTTCATCTTGACCTTGTGTTTCTCCTTGTGCAACATCAGCTAGTACCAGGAATTACATTGATGATAGCTTCAAAGTTTACAAGGAGGAGGGTGACTTAGTGAAACTGGCAAAAATCATATTTTTAAGGTTCTTCCCTAAATACTGGTGCTATATATAGTTGGTCATTCTGTTCCAGTTCAGTTGACTTAAGAGATACTTGTTGCTATTGTTCAGTCGCTCAGTTGTATCTGACTCTTTGTGAACCCATGGACAGCAGCATACCAGACTTCCCTTTCCTTCACTAAATCCCAGAGTTTTCTCAATCTCATGTCCATTGAGACGATGATGCCATTCAAACATCTCATCTTCTGTAACCCACTTCTCCTCCTGCCCTCAATCTTTCCCAGCATTGGAGTCTTTTCCAATGAGTCAGCTCTTCACATCAGGTGGCCTAAGTATTGGAGCTTTATCAAAGGGGCAGCATCAATCCTTTAAATGAATATTCAGGGTTGATTTCCTTTAGGATTGACTGGTTTGATCTCTTTGCTGTCCAAGGTACTCTCAAGAGTCTTCTCCAACACCACAGTTCAAAAGCATCAGTTTTGGTGCTCAGCCTTCTTTATGATCCAGTCCTCACATCCATACATGACTACTGGAAAAATTATAGCTTTAACTATATGGACCTTTGTCAGCAAAGTGATGTCTTGGCTCTTTAATATGCTGTCTAGGTTTGCCATAGCTTGAATCAGGATCAAAGTAAGGAGGACTCATGGGAAGTGGGAAAGTTCCCCAAATGAGAGGAAAAGGTGAACATAGACCACATTCAATTCTGAAAATGTTTTTCTTTACTCAGGTTATCAAGGCTGTACTTCCCATCTTCAAAAGAATTTTTTTTTTTCATGAAACCTCATAAGATTGAGTGAAAATGTTGACTTTTCAAAATGTAAAATCATCATAACTGTTGTGTTGAAGCTGTGTGGGCCTCAAGGTGATGACTAAATTAGCTCTTTAAGAATTGTCATCAAATTGACTGACTTGTTATTGATAGCACATTCAATGCATCTGTGTTCTTATTTGGTTAGTGTTAGTGGTTATAGTTTGTAACAGTAGGTACAGTGTGTAAACATTAGGTTATTAAATAATCCATGAGATAATTAATGAAAATTATATATTTTGAGAAGTTATGCATAATACTGAAGAGAGCTCAACAGGAAAAAAGTTACAAAAAAATATTCAAAGGAGTCCTGGGAGTAAGGAAAATAGACGAGCTGTGCAGTAACACATCATCAGATGGAACAGTGTTCTTAAAGTTGTTTCCTGGGCAATAATGTTCATCCATGGAGAGAAACAATAAGACTATATCCACAGATTTTATTCTCCTGGGGCTCTGGCCTGAGTTCAGCCACCTTGTGATCCTTATCTACCTTATCCTTTTGGTCTACTGTATGGCTGTTATGAGCAATGTTGTTCTCATTCTCCTCATCTGGCTAGATTTGCAACTCCACTCCCCCATGTACTTTCTGCTCAGCCACCTCTCCCTCATTGACTTGGCCTTGATCTCAACTTCTGTCCCCAAAATGGTCACAAACTTCTTCTCAGGAGAAAGAATCATATCACAGGTAGGTTGTGGAACCCAGATCTTCTTCAGCTTAACCCTGGGAATTGCTGAGTGCCTCCTGCTAACTCTCATGTCCTATGACCGCTACATTGCCATCTGTAACCCACTTCGTTACTCAATCATTATCAGCGATGTCACCTGCAAAAAGATGGTCATTGTGTCCTGGACAGGGGGAGCAATAACTTCCCTGGTTCATACAGCCTATGCCATGCATTTTCCCATTTGTCACCCCCGAGAGATCCTGCATTTTTTGTGTGAGGTCATGGCCCTCTTGAAGCTCACTTGTGAGGACATTTCAGCCTATGTGAAGTCAGTGGTGGTCTCAAGCTTTCTGGTGGTCCTCATCCCTCTAAGTCTCATCCTGGCCTCCTACACCCTCATCTTTCTTGCTGTCCTCCGCATGAACTCCTCTGAGGGCAGGAACAAAGCTCTGGCCACCTGCTCCTCCCACCTTTGTGTGGTCAGCCTCTACTTTGGCCCTGCCATATTGGTCTACATGAGACCAGGGTCTTCTAAGACTCCCAAATTAAATCAATGTCTTTTTATGTTTAACGCCATCCTTACCCCTATGCTTAACCCACTCATCTATAGTCTGAGAAACAAGGATGTTATAGAAGCTTTGAAGAGTAGAGTCATCAATAGATTCCCCCTGAGAAAGATGAAAAGACATCTACATTGTTATACATGATTATAATCTTATGTTAGCATATTTATTTAAATTGCTTTCAGGAGCCTTTAAGACTTGAAAAATTCTGTTATAAATTATAGAAATGTTAAAAGTATTTATTTCAATCCTTTTGTTGTGTGCAAATAAAACATAAAAGAATCTGTCCATGGTCTCAGAGCACCATCAAAGAGCCAGTTCTTCTGACACAAAATTCTGAAAACACACTTATTTTCTAAATAACACAGGGCATCATTTTTGCTCATGTATGCCCAAATTATGAATGCACTCATCCACTCAAATATACCTGTGAAGAAGGGATGAGCTGCTCCTCAGAACAGCGAGAAATCTCACAATTCCAGAATTGGCTCAGGAAGCAGAACTTCTGATATATACTTTCAACAACTGTGATATTAAAATAGTCTGATCTTTCTTGAATGAAGAAAAGCAGCTTTTAGATTGCCAAAATATCATACACATTCAACCTAATGTCAGCATTTTGTTTCATGAGAAACAAAGGGTAAATCTGTCTTTTCTTTCTCTTGGCTCCAACAAATGTTTCTGATTCTTTGTGCTCCTCCTTCTGAGTTCAAATCCATTGTCTAAAGCAAACATAGCACTAAATAAGACACAAAATTCTGACAATCTGAGAAACTGGGATAAAATGATGGTACCTTCTATCTAGCACTGCTAACAAGTTACAACAAGTTACAGTGTGTTAATCAGAAAATAAAGCAGGAAATGAGTGCTACATTACAAATGTCTGTGCAACTGAAGGCCAGGCACTGAACTTAGCATTCAGTAGGGAAGTAAGAGAACTAGACTCTTTAAAGCCTTCCTCCTAGGCATGACATATGGAACTTTATTTTAAAGATAATAAAGATTTACTATATTCACTTTAGGAGGAATGCAAAATGAGTGCTAGAATCAGCCCTAGTCAAAGCTGAGAGAAAAAAACTAAAAACTTTCTTCTACAATGTAAATAAATTCATCTGTACCATTTCTCTATACTCCATATATAATGCATTAATATATGATATTTGTTTTTCTCTTTCTGACTTACTTCACTCTGTATGACAGACTTTAGGTCATTCCACATCACTACAAATGACCTAATCTCATTCCCTTTTATGGTTGAGTAATATTCCATTGTGTATATGTAAAATAAATCTAAAATTATATTCAAAAATATAAATGGTGCTTTATTTTAAAAAGTTGTAGTGAAATTTAAAAATATTGTAATTATTGTAGAGAATGATAATTTCTCAGCATTATCAGCTCCTACAATCACTGTATGGTAAATATTTAAACCGATAAATATTTTTTACTCTTTCGATTATGTAACTAGTATTCACTTAATACCATTATATCGCTATTGGTCAACATAAAACAATAGAATTCCATATCACTAAAACTACCATTAAATAGAAAAACATGTAATTATTTTAAAAAATCCAGATGCATATCAGAATTTTCTTGGAATTTTTGGAAAAATACAAATGCCCATGTATTGACTTTTTCCCCCAAGGCTCCAGGTGTGTTTTTAATGAGCAGCCATGTTTAAAATTCAAATTGTGGTGCCAGAGAAGACTCTTGAGAGTCCCTTGGACAGCAAGGAGATCAAACCAGTCAATCCTAAAGGAAATCAACCCTTAATACTCATTGGAAGGACTGAAGCTGAAACTGAAGCTTCAATACATTGGCCGCCTGATCAACTCATTGGAAAAGATCCCAATGCATGAAAGATTGAAGGTAAAAGAAGAAGAGGGTGGCAGAGGATGAGATGGTTGAATAGCATCACCAATTCAATGGATATGAACTGAGGCAAACTCCAGGAGAGTGAGGGGCAGCCTGGCATGCTGCAGTACATGTGGTTGCAAAGAATTGGACATGACTTAGGGACTGAACAACAACATGTTTAAAAACAACTGGATTACATGATGATGTTTTACTTTTTATCTAGTTTGTTTTACCTTTTCTAGTTAATACTCAGTGCTCCCATTTCATTTAGTTTAGTTTTTAAATTTCTCTCTGTTTTGTTGTTGTTCTTTCTCAAGGCTTTATCAAGCAGAGAAGAAAAGTTTTCGTATATGTATGTATGTTGTGGTCATTCAGTCGCTCAGTGGCATCTGACTCTTTGTGACCCCATGGACTGCTGTATGCCAGGCTTCCCTGTCCATCACCATCCCCAGAGCTTGCTAAAACTCATGTCCACTTAGGCAGCGATGCCATCCAACCATGTTGTCTTCTGTCATCTCTATCTCCTCCTGCCTTCAATCTTTCCCAGTATCAGGGCTTTTTCTGAGTTGGCTCTTCTCATGAGGTGACCAAAGTATTGGTGCTTCAGCTCCAGCATTAGTCCTTCTAATGAATATTCAGGACTGATTTCCTTCAGAATGGACTGGTTGGATCTCCTTGCAGTCCAAGGGACTCTCAAGAGTCTTCTCCAACACCACAGTTCAAAAGCATCAAATTCTTCAGTGCTCAGCTTTCTTTATGGTCCAACTCTCACATCCATACATGACTACTGGGAAAACCATAGCTTTGACTAGATGAACATTTGGTGGCAAAGTAATATCTCTGTCTTTTAATATGCTGTCTAGGTTTGTCACAGTTTTTCTTCCAAGGAGCAAGCATCTTTTAATTTCATGGCTGCAGTTACCGTCTGAAGTGATTTTGGAGCCCAAGAAAATAAAGTCTGTCACTGTTTCCATTGTTTTCCCATCTATTTGCCATGAAGTGATGGGAACGGATGACATGATCCTAGTTTCAGGGTAGCTACAAACAAAAAGAAGATACACACAAAAGATAGAAAGAAATCAAAGCATGACATTACAGAAAATCATCAAAATACAAAGAAATGTAGCAAGAGAGGAAAAAAGTAACAAACAAACCAAGAAACAACAAGAAAACAATAAAATGACAAACATAAGTCCATGCTGCTGCTGCTGCTAAGTCACTTCAGTCGTGTCCGACTCTGTGTGACCCCACAGACATCAGCCCTCCAGGCTCTCCTGCCCCTGGGATTCTCCAGGCAAGAACACTGGAGTGGGTTGCCATTTTCTTCTCCAACTTATTAATAAATATTTAAATGCAAATAGATTAAACTCTCCAATTGATATAAATAGAGGGGCCTAATGCAGAAAATAGTTGGACTATAAAGAAAGCTGAGTGCCGAAGAATTGATGCTTTTGAACTGTGGTGTTGGAGAAGACTCTAATGGCACCCCACTCCAGTACTCTTGCCTGGAAAATCTCATGGGCAGAGGAGCCTGGTAGGCTGCAGTACATGGGGTCGTGAAGAGGCGGCCACGACTGAGCGACTTCACTTTCACTTTTCACTTTCATGCATTGGAGAAGGAAATGGCAACCCACTCCAGTGTTCTTGCCTGGAGAATCCCAGGGGCGGGGGAGCCTGGTGGGCTGCCGTCTATGGGGTCACACAGAGTCAGACACGACTGAAGCGACTTAGCAGTAGCAGCAGCAATGCAGAAAAGAGTTGGACTATAAAGAAAGCTGAGTGCCAAAGAATTGATGCTTTTGAACTGTGGTGTTGGAGAAGACTCTTGAGAATCTCTTGGACTGCAAGGAAATCCAACCAGTCCATCCTAAAGGAGATCAGTCCTGGGTGTTCATTGGAAGGACTGATGTTGAGGCTGAAACTCCAATACTTTGGTCACCTGATGTGAAGAGCTGACTCATTGGAAAAGACTCTGATGCTGGGAAAGATTGAGGGCAGGAGGAGAAGGGGACGACAGAGGATAAGATGGTTTTACGGCATCATCGACTTGATGAACATGGGTTTGGTTGGACTCCGGAAGTTGGTGATGAACAGGGAGGCCTGGCGAGCTGCGGTTTATGGGATTGCAAAGATTCAGACAAGACAGAGCAACTGAACTGACTGAATGTAGAAAAAAAAAGAAGACCAAAATTTTGCTGTCCATATGAGACTTACTTCATGTATTAGGCCACACATAGCTTCCCTGGTGGCCCAGACAGTAAAGAATTCATCTGCAAACCGGGAGACCTGGGTTTGATCCCTCAGTTGGGAACATCCCCTGGAGCAGGGCAAAGCAACCCACTCCAATATTCTTGCCTGGAGAATCCGCATGGACAGAGGAGCCTGGTGGGCTACAGTCCAAGAGATTGCAAAGAGTCAGACACTACTGAGTGACTAAGCACATAGACTAAAAGTGAAGAGATGGAAAAAGATATCCCATAGAAATAGAAACAAAAGAGATCAAGGGCAGCTATACCTATATCTGTATAAGTATATAAGGAGGAGAAGTCAAAGTATATAAGGAGAAGGGGATGACAGAAGTTGAGATGGTTGGATGGCATCAGCTACTCGATGGACATGAGTTTGAGCAAGCTCTGGGAGTTGATGATGGACAGGGAGGCCTGGCTTGCTGCAGTCCATGGGGTTGCAAAGAGTCAGACATGATTGAGCGACTGAACTGATAACTTGTATCGCATGAAACAGGCCTTAAGAAAAAACCATAACAAGAGAAAAGGAAGATTATTATATAATAATAAAGGTGTCAATTAATCAGAATGAGGTAAGAATCATAAATGTATATTCACCCAACACTGAAAAGTGAAAGTGTTAGTCAGTCAGAGTTGTGTCTGACTCTTTGCAACCCCATGGCCTGTAGCCCACAAGGCTCCTCTGTCTGTGGAATTCTCTAGGCAAGAATACTGGAGTGGATAGCCATCCCCTTCTCCAGGGGAACATCCCGACCCAGGGATCGAACCTGGGTCTCCTGCATTGTAGGCACATTCTGTACTATCTGAGTCACAACATTGGAGCACCCAAATATATAAAGCATACAGATATTAAGGGAGAAATGGAGAACAAAAAAATAATGGCAAGGGATTTCAATAGCCCACATTTAACAATGGATAGATCATGCAGATGGAAAAATCTATAAGGAAACATTGGAATTAAACTACTTCATATCAGATTTAAGCAGTAGAATATACATTGTTCTCAAGCTCACATGGAACATTTTCAAGGACAGGATATATTAGGCTGCAAAGCATCCCTAACAAACTACAAATGATTGAAATCATATCATACATCTTTCCAACCACAATGGTATGAAACTAGAAATCAATTACAAGAAGAAAATCTACAAATATGTGGGAATTAAACAACATACTTTTATTTTATTTTTTTACTTTACAATATTGTATTGGTTTTGCCATACATCAACATGAATCCGCCACGGGTGTACACGTGTTCCCCAAAACAACATACTTTTAAACAACCAGCTGGCTAAATAGAACTAAAAAGGAAAATCAAAAGTCAAATTCAAGTGAAAATGGAAATATAATATATCAAAACTTAGCAGCAAAAGTAGTTCTAAAATGTTTATAGTGATAAATGCATATATTAAGGGAAAGAAATCTCAAATAAAAATTACTTTATGGACATCCCTGGTGGTCCAGTGGTTAAGAATTCACCTTCCAATGCAGGGGACACAGGTTCAATCCCTGGTCTGGGAAGATTCCACGTGCCGTGGGACAACTAAGCCAGTGTGCTACAACTACTGAGTCTGTGCTCTATAGCCCATGAGCCGCAACTGCTGAGACTGCATGCCTCAACTACTGAACCCCATGCATTCTAGAGCCCAGGATCTGCAATAAGAGAAGCCACTGCAATGAGAAGCCTTCATGCCACAACTAAGGGTAGCCCCCTGCTTTCCACAAATGGAGAAAGCCCACACACAGCAATGAAGACCATAACCAATACAGCCAAAAATAAACAAATAGTAACAGCTAACTTCTTTTTTAAAAAACTAATTTTAAACCTCAAGGAAAAAGAAACACTGAGAATCATAAGAACTACTATAAACAATTACATGACCACAAATTAGATAACCTAGAAGAAATAGTGGAGAAGGCAATGGCACCCCACTCCAGTACTCTTGCCTGGAAAATCCCATGGACGGAGGAGCCTGGTGGGCTGCAGACCATGGGATCGTGAAGAGTCGGACACGACTGAGTGACTTCACTTTCACTTTTCCCTTTCATGCACTGGAGAAGGAAATGGCAACCCACTCCAGTGTTCTTGCCTGGAGAATCCCAGCGACGGGGTAGCCTAGTGGGCCGCCGTCTATGGGGTCGCACAGAGTCTGACACGACTGAAGCGACTTAGCAGCAGCAGAAAAAGAAGTAGATAAATTCCTAGAAATGTAAAACCTACCAAGATTTAATGAATAAATAGAAAATCTGAGCAGACCAATTGTTATTTAATAGTAAGAAGATTGAATTCATAGTCAAATACCTCCCACCAAAGAGAAGTTCAGAATCAGATGGCTTGAAAAATGGAATCTACCAACATGTAAAGAATAATTAATGCCAGTTCTTCTCAAACTCTTTCCAAAACTGAAGAGGAAGGAATATTCCCAAACTTATTTTATGAAGCCAGAATTACCCTGATAGCAAAATCAGATAAGAACACTGAAGGACAAGGAGATTACAGACTAAAATCCCTGATAATATAGATACAAAAAGTCCTTAACTAAATAGAGTCCCTTGGACAGCAAGGAGTTCAAATCAGTCTTAAAGGAAATCAACCCTGAATATTCAGGGTTGGAAGGACTGATGCTGAAGCTGAAGCTCCAGTTTTTGGCCACCTGATGCGAGCAGCCAACTGATTGGAAAAGACCCTGATGCTAGGAAAGATTGAAGGCAGAAGGAGAAGAGGGTGACAGAGGATGATATGGTTGCTTGACATCACAAATGCAATGGACAAGAACTTGGGCAAACTCCGGGGGATGGTGAGGGACAGGGAAGCCTGATGTACTACAGTCAATGGGGTTGTGAAAAGTCAGACGTGATTTGGGGGCTGAACAACAACAAAAATACTAGTAATCATTTCAACAGCACATTAGAGGAACATATGCCATGATCAAGTGAAATTTGTGCCTAGGATGCAAGAATGGTTCTACATACTCAAATCAATAAATATAACATAACACATTAATAGAATTAAAGGTAAAAATTATATGATCATCTCAATAGATAGTGAAAAAAACATTTGGCAAAATTCCAAATCAATTCATTACAAATACCCTCAAAAAGTGGAAATAGAAGTAACATATCTCAACATAATAAAGGCCATATATGACAAGCTAACAGCTAACATCATATCCAATAGTGAAAGACTGAATGTTTTCTTTTGGGATTAGGAATAAGAAAAAGGTGTCTATTATCAACTCTACTTTTCAAGATAGTACTAGAAGTCCTAGCAAGAGAGATCAAACCAAAAAAATGAAAGATAGATAAACTGTGAAGTAAAATTATTTGTTTGCAGATGGAATCGCCTTCTATAAAGGAAATCCTAAGGACTAAAAAAAAACCAGTTGTAACTAATAAACAATTCAGTAAAGTTGTAGAATATAAAAATCAACATAGAAAAATTAGTTGTTTTTCTGTGCATCAAAAATGAACTGCCTAAAAAAGTAATACAGAGAACAGTCTCATTCGTAACAGCATCAAAACAATGACAGACTTAGAAGTAAATTTATCCAAGGAGGTGAAAGATCTGTACAATGAAAAGTATAAGACATTGACAAAGAAAATTGAAGAAAACACGAGCAAGTGAAGAGATACCTTCTGCCTCTTGAGAAATTTGTATGCAGGTCAGGATGCAACAGTTAGAACTGGACATGGAACAACAGACTGGTTCCAAATAGGAAAAGGAATACGTCAAGGCTGTATATTGTCACCCTGTTTATTTAACTTATATGCAGAGTACATCATGAGAAACGCTGGACTGGAAGAAACACAAGCTGGAATCAAGATTGCCGGGAGAAATATCAATAACCTCAGATATGCAGATGACACCACCCTTATGGCAGAAAGTGAAGAGGAACTCAAAAGCCTCTTGATGAAAGTGAAAGTGGAGAGTGAAAAAGTTGGCTTAAAGCTCAAGATTCAGAAAACGAAGATCATGGCATCTGGTCCCATCACTTCATGGGGAAACCGTGGAAACAGTGTCAGACTTTATTTTTGGGGGCTCCAAAATCACTACAGATGGTGACTGCAGCCATGAAATTAAAAGACGCTTACTCCTTGGAAGGAAAGTTATGACCAACCTAGATAGCATATTGAAAAGCAGAGACATTACTTTGCCAACAAAGGTTCGTCTAGTCAAGGCTATGGTTTTTCCTGTGGTCATGTATGGATGTAAGAGTTGGACTATGAAGAAGGCTGAGTGCCGAAGAATTGATGCTTTTGAACTGTGGTGTTGGAGAAGACTCTTGAGAGTCCCTTGCACTGCAAGGAGGTCCAACCAGTCCATTCTGAAGGAGATCAGCCCTGGGATTTCCTTGGAAGGAATGATGCTAAAGCTGAAACTCCAGTACTTTGGCCACCTCATGCGAAGAGTTGACTCATTGGAAAAGACTCTGATGCTGGGAAGGATTGCGGGCAGGAGGAGAAGGGCACGACAGAGGATGAGATGGCTGGATGGCATCACTGACTCGATGGACGTGAGTCTGAGTGAACTCCGGGAGTTGGTGATGGACAGGGAGGCCTGGCGTGCTGTGATTCATGGGGTCGCAAAGAGTCAGACACGACTGAGCGACTGATCTGATCTGATCAGTGGATAGAAGAATTTATATTATCAAAAATATCCATACCTCACAAAGCCAACTATAGATTCAATGCAATCCCTATCAAGATCCTAAGGGCATTTCTCACATAAATAGAAACTGCTGCTGCTGCTAAGTCACTTCAGTCATGTTCGACTCTGTGTGACCCCATAGACGGCAGCCCGCCAGGCTCCCCTGTCCCTGGGATTCTCCAGGCAAGAATACTGGAATGGCTTGCCATTTCCTTATCCAAGGCATGAAAGTGAAAAGTCAAAGTGAAATGTCGTTCAGTCATGTCCGACTCTTAGCGATCCCATGGACTGCAGCCCACCATGGGATTTTCCAGGCAAGAGTACCAGAGTGGGGTGCCATTGCCTTCTCCGATAAACAGAAAAGACAACCCTAAAATTTGTATGGAACCACAAAAGATCCTGAATAGACAATGAAATCCTGAAAAAGAACAAAAGTGAAAGAAGACATCACACTACTTGACTTGAAACTATAATACAAAGCTATAGTAATCAAAACAGTATGATAATGGCATAAAAACTGACACATAGACCAATGGAACAGAATTGAGAATCCAGAAATATATCCAGGCGTATACAATCAACTAATACTTGAAAAGAGATCCAAGAATACTTGGTTGAAGTGATAGTTTCTTCAACAAATGATTGGATATGCAAATGCAAAGGAATGAAATTGGACCTCTATCTTGCATCATTCACATAAAATTCATAGGAGAAAACCTAGGAGAAAAGCTTCCTGACATTGATTTTGGCAGTGATTTTTTTTGGATATGACCCCAAAAGCACAAGCAACAGAAGCAAGAATCAACAAGTAGGACATCAGATGAAAAATCTCTGCACAGAAATAGAAACAATCAATAAAAATAAATAGGAAATTTACAGATTATGAGAAAAAAATTAAAAAAACCACATATCTGATAAAGCATTCCAAAATATATTGAGGAACTCATAAAAACAACTCAGTAATGAAAACTCTAATAATCCATTTTTTTTAAAGGGGCAAAGGACCTGAATAGACATTTTTTCCAAAGAATACATACAGATGGTCAACAGTTTCTTGAAAATATGCTCACCACACTAATTTGTCCCAGATGCATGAAGAAAGTAACTGAGGATAGGGATGATTATGATTCATTTTTTTGGTAAAATTTCTAACTTGAAACCATGTAGTCTGACTTCTTAATTTATCAACGAGGACACAGATCTCTAATAAGGCTCTGTTTTCAGATGGTATCATCCTATTAACTCACTCAGCCTAATGTCTAACACACAAGCTGGAAAATCCAGGAAAATAAAACTTCAAAAAACAGAGCCAATGCCACTGGGATCTCTGTCTGGGATCTGGGATTTGGAACTTACTGCTCTAATCCCCAAAAGTGATTGGAAGTACCCAATAACCAGGTTGAATGGCACTTTTTCTGCAAACCCTAAACCAACAGTAATACCAAGTTAACAACTATTATTGAGCACATTTGTGGGTAAAGGCTTTGTATCAAGGCTCTGCCTGTATCCATACATACTCCAGCATGGAAGACAAACACATTCAGGGTCTTTCTTTTTCACCCTTCATGTTTCCTAAGAGCAGCAGATTTAATCATCTATTGGGAGGAAAGAGGAAACAGTGTTTCTCCATGTTACCTACATATTAGAACAAGGGTGGGGAGAAAGGTTAAATTACTAGTGGTAAGGCTATACCACCCTGTTCTTGAATGATGCAGACAATTTCTGCCTGCAGCCAGCATTAAGATCTATTACCAGGAGCTCTGTCCTCTGCTATCACTTTTTGGTGATCAAATAAAATCTTCCATTAATCAGTTTTTGCCACACTTGTCTGGTGGTAATGACAAAGAGACCTTGATAAATACACATATTCCTGGCATTTTGATTCAGGAACATTAGAATTCCTGTGTTTCCTCAATCCTCAGGTGATTTCTACAGTTGGACAAGTTGGGGAGACACTGGTATAGAAAAGACACTACAGGAGTAACCTGGGCTATTTTTACCCAGTGATATCAGCAGTGGGAGGGACAGTACACCAACTCTCAGTTGTGAGTTAAGGTGAGTTAAGTTGTGAGTTAATTAAGGCTCTTATTGGTTCTGTTATAGAGAAGATTTGTCAAATCCTGGAGAAGATTTGGCTGCACAAGGTCTTCCTGTGTTGAGCACCTTATTATTTAATCCATTGCAGTGCAGTGATGAGGCTCAAGGAGAAGTGAAATGAATAATCTTGATGAAGACCAAGTCAGTCATCCAGATGCCACCAGGTCTAGACCTGTACTGAACAGAGCAACAACACCACGAAGGGACCTTGAGGATTTCAGGTGAGGTGAGGCACAAAATGACAATACTAGTAAGGATACTTTCTAAACATTCACACTAAGATTGGAACTTTCTGCTTTCCAATTTTGACCTCACTATATATCATATGCAGGTCAGGAAGCAACAGTAAGAACTGGACATGGAATCACAGACTGGTTCCAAATAGGAAAAGGAGTACGTCAAGGCTGTATATTATCATCCTGCTTATTTAACTTATATGCAGAGTACATCATGAGAAATGCTGAGCTGGAGGAAGCACAAGCTGGAATCAAGATTGCTGGGAGAAATATCAATAACGTCAGATATGCAGATGGCACTACCCTTATGGTAGAAAGCGAGGAAGAACTAAAGAGCCTCTTGATGAGGGTGAAAGAGGAGAGTGAAAAAGTTGGCTTAAAGCTCAATATTCAGAAAACTAAGATCATGGCATCCGTTCCCATCACTTCATGGCAAATAGATGGGGGAACAGTGGAAACAGTGGCTGACTTTATTTTTTGGGGCTCCAAAATCGCTGCAGATGGTGATTGCAGCCATGAAATTAAAAGACGCTTACTCCTTGGAAGGAAAGTTATGACCAACCCAGACAGCATATTAAAAAGCAGAGACATTACTTTGTGAACACAGGTCCATCTAGTCAAGGCTAGTTTTTCTAATGGTCATGTATGGATGTGAGAGTTGGACTATAAAGAAAGCTGAGTGCCGAAGAATTGATGCTTTTGAACTGTGTTGTTGGAGAAGACTCTTGAGAGTCCCTTGGACTGCAAGGAGATCCAACCAGTCCATCCTAAAGGAAATCAGTCCTGAATATTCATTGGAAGGACTGATGTTGAAGCTGAAACTCCAATACTTTGGCCACCTGATGCAAAAAGCTGACTCATTTGAAAAGACCCTGATGCTGGGAAAGATTGAGGGCAGGAGGAGAAGGGGATGACAGAGGATGAGATCATTGGATGGCCTTACTGACTCAATGGACATGGATTTGGGTGGACTTCGGGAGTTGGTGATGGACAGGGAAGCCTGGCGTGCTGCGGTTCATGGGGTTGCAAAGAGTCAGACACGACTGAGCATCTGAATTGAGCTGAACTGAAGTATGCTACTACATCTACAAACCCAGGTAGAAGAGAAATGTTCTCCCTGTATGCGTTGTCCACAAAAGAATTAAGTTTTACTATCCTATTTTGTAATGGGCTTTATAAGAGTTGAGCCTTTGATCTGCCTCTCAAAGAATTGGAATATTCCATTCTTCTTCCACAGAAAGCAAAAGTGTGTCTCCTGAAATTAAAGGAGACAGAACATCCTATATCTAATGACAATGAAATTTTCTTGCCCAGATAGTGTCCTACATTTAGCAGCTATGTAGAAAATGCTATAAAATTGTTTGGGTTTACAGTGATAAATGAAAACCATGTTCTCCACCTAAACAAAGTATGCAAGAATTTTGATGTTCTCTGTTTGTTAGAGTGGGAGGAAGATAACCTACTGAAATATAAAGACTAAGAGGCCATCTAAAGTATACATAAGTAAATGAATCACCTAAAATATAAGTTCATACCCATGTTTACACACAAATACTCGCACACCTCCAGAGATGAGATTTTAAATAATTTCATTACAAAAACAATGACTTACAAAATGTATTTATACATACTTTTCTGTTACCTAAACAAAATATTCCATGTTAAATTAGTTACATGTCAGTCATTCTCACAAAGTGCATTCCAATTGTTTGATTCTATTCCCTTCTAGTTTGCATTTCCTCATGTCCATGTTCTGTTTTTTTGCTCTTCTCAGCAATTTCTTTTCAATCCATCTTGTGCATTTCCTGCATTAACATTGGCATTGATCTGAGAGTTTTTGTTTTTTAGATTCCTTTTATACTTTGCTTTTAATAAGAATATAGTCTATATAATACTTTCCTTATAAGGTGCAGAATTAGCACAACTTTCATCTTCTAGATTTGACTAACTGCTCATAAGACATCTTCTATTATACCTTGGGAGAATAGCCATCCTTACCTCTTGCCCAAACTGTCTTCTACCCTGGCACTTCACTTATCTTTCACCAGCCTCTTACTACAGACATTTATTTAATGCCAAATCACTTGTTCAGAAATGAATAAGAAATAAAGACTTACTCCTCAGACTTTCAGTTTCAGACAAGAGAAAAATTCTCACTTAATTTTCTCTTGATGTTCTCCTCACTTGCCTGAATAATCCAAACTCTAATATCCCTCCGTGGCTGGAGTATTTTTGGTGTTAATTTTAGAGAGCATTTTGTTAAAATAGAGAATAAAAATCACTATAATACTGTCATCTTACTTGCACAGGAGAGTGCATTTTGAGAGGAAGATACACTTGAGCACAAGATTCAGTAGGTTCAAGTATCTATTTTCTGACCAACAGCTCACTTAATTTCTTGGAGTATAAATTTCTCAATCTATGGTGTAGAGGGGGGGAAACCCCTGCTGTCTCTATCCCAGTGGTTTTTGTGGCTCATCCAACCAGATAATATTTGTAAACAGCCAGATTCTGTACAAAAGAGAGTGATTCAGTGATGAACTTGTCAAATGCTCATTTCTCGTAAGTAGTTCTGTATCAACTGTCCCTTGAGCTAAAGCATCTCCTTCTGGACACACCAACCTCACTGTACAGCTAAAGTGAGTGAAACACTGTCATCCAGTGAATGAGTTGGACCATACTGTATTGAGCCAATGAAGTAAATTACAAACAAAAAACTTTAGCTTGGCATATCTGAACTCCCACTTCTTTACTGCCTCCTGGGGAAGAGCCAACATGCAAAATGGTTTTGCTGGTTCCTGGACATGTTATATCTGCTCTAGACAGCCAGGATTCCAGGGATATTCATGCCTCCTACATGTGGATCATGAGAAATAACACTGGAACTTTTTTCCTTCATCAAGCCATTCAATCTAGATTAGAATCTTTTTAAAAAAGAGAGAGTAGAGATAGAGAAAGAGATAAATTCTCCTGTAGAGTCTGTGCTCCAGGGACCAGAATTAAGATATGTTAGACTTCATTTATACTGTCAGTCAACTCATATGACAGTTTTTTTTAAAGAACAAAACACTGGTATGTGGCCTCAGAATATCAAAATATTGGTAAAAGAGAAAACCTAACAAGGTTACCAGTTTCAGTGTGAAAGTATTTCACAGTATCAATTAGGTTTTGTGCTCAGTTGTCTTAGAATCAAAGAATATTGAACTAGATGAGCTCTTAGATTCTAGACCAGAGGCTCTTAAATGTTTTACTTAAGAAGAAATGGATAATCACTAATTAAAGATTGACAAGATAAAATTGTATTGGTGGAAATAGTGTCTTGCTGTTTAACATGGTGAATAGTAGAAATGGGTTGCTACAAGTAAAATTAAATGTAACCTTAATATATGGATTAACTATTAAAAGTTGTCTTAGATACATTCTCTACTCATGAGTAAAGCTTGGTTTTGTGTATCCTTACTTTAAATTATGAGGGATCTAGGCTAAACTCACCAGCCAGGCCATATCAAGCCTTAAACTTTGGATTCTGTTTGCACAATGCTGGCTTTCTGGATGCTAGAAACCTACCTCTCACTGTTGAATGAATGAAATTAATTGTTCATACAGAAGGTGGTGAGAACATCTAGGAAGACTAGGCTTCCTTGAACTCACAGAATAGATTCCATGAAGTTTCTTGTGAGCCTGTTTCTCATACATGTTTGGTCAGTAAATGTCTGTAGGTCTGACAGAATTTAGTCTGAAACTTCCTAAGTTGCTTTCTTATTTATTTTCCCCCTGTTTTAGTGGGGTCATTGGAAAAAGAGCTAACCCTCTCTCACCTCAGTACATCTTTGGCTACTTCCATAATTTTTAATTACACACACACAAAGTGTGGTTGGTTTAGGAAGATTTATAGAAGTGGTAAAATTCATAGTGTGGGCCTATGAAACTACTTATTGGAAAATTTGGAACAACAACTTATATCAAGTCACTAATATGACTGTGCTCTCCAGAGTTTGTTAAGGTAACTCGGTAAAGCAATAAATTATTTTGGCATTGATCATTCATGCAAAGGCATCAAGCTGGTATCAGTTCACTTTGGTGGCTCTGAGAGGCAAACTCCATTGAGAGTAATAAATTCTTCATTTGAAACAGAAAATGCTGTTTTTAATCACCTGGGGATCCATGAAATGTATGGACATCAAGGTGTATAATAGCATTTTATCAGATCTATTGGCTTCAGTTAATAAATTTGATATATGACACAGAGCAATAGTAATTATTCCACTACTGCCTATGGTTACAGGATCAAAGCTCTGCAGCAATCTAAAGGTACCAATCAATTCAGTTAATTATGTAGTTTAAGAGAAAATATGAAATACAATTTATGCATGTGTTTCTGGGCTAAGAGGAGTATGTAACACAATGCACAGACATCACTACTGAATATGAGCCCTGTGCCTTAGCCAGAGGGCTTCCCAGTGGCACTAATGGTAAAGAACCTGCATGGCAGTACAGGAGATGTAAGAGACTTGGGTTCGGTCCCTGGGCCAGGAAGATGCCCTGGAGGAGGGCATGGCAACCCACTCCAGTATTCTTGCCTGGAGAATCCCATAGACAGAGGAGCCTGGAAAGCTACAGTCTATAGGGTCACAAAGAGTCAGATGTGACTGAAATGACTTAACACGCATACACAGAACTTATCCAGGATCAGGCTTCTCAAGCACAGCCTATATTTCCAATATCAGAATCACATGGGCTCCACTTACAGATGAAGGTTTCAGGATATCATCCTAGACCTAAGCATCCAATTCTCTGGGAGTACATTTTATTAATAGTAAGCAGTCCATGTGGTCCTGATACATAGTAATGTCTAAGAGCCACAAGTAAAAGCTCAAAGTGGTTCAAGAAACCAAGTAGAAAGAAAGAGATAGGGCAGCACCTCCTCCCTCTGGCTGAGGGACTCAAGGCAGAGGCTACTGTGTTCACAGAGATTCAATAAACTACTTTATCTGCATTTCACTCAGGTATCTGGGTATTTCTTTTTCTGATGGATTAGGTTGGCCATCAGTGCAAAGGGCAACTGGGGGAAGCTGTAAACCTTAAGGCAATTTCCTTGTTTCTCTCTATATAAATGAAATAAAATTCCATCCAAGTTGACTCTAAAATACAGTAAGAATGGGCATCAACTTTAAAAATTGTGTCCTTTATTATCCTTCTGAGAGATATCAAATTTAATCTTTGCTGCTTGTTTAATCTCTGAATACATTTGGTGCAGGAAGACTTAGAAAACCCATTCTACTAAGAGGGAAAAATTTTCTGAAGCCCTAGTATATTTCAGCATTCAATGGCCCCAGTTGGACTGTGAAGAAGGCTGAGCACCGAAGAATTGATGCTTTTGAACTGTGGTGTTGGAGAAGACTCTTGAGAGTCCCTTGGACTGCAAGGAGATCCAACCAGTTCATTCTGAAGGAGATCAGCCCTGGGATTTCTTTGGAAGGAATGATGCTAAAGCTGAAACTCCAGTACTTTGGCCACCTCATGCAAAGAGTTGACTCATTGGAAAAGACTGTGATGCTGGAAGGGATTGGGGGCAAGAGGAGAAGGGGACGACAGAGGATGAGATGGCTGGATGGCATCACTGACTCGATGGACGTGAGTCTGGGTGAACTCCGGGAGTTGGTGATGGACAGGGAGGCCTGGCGTGCTGCAATTCATGGGGTCACAAAGAGTCGGACACGACTGAGTGACTGACCTGATCTGATCTGATCTGATCCTGAAGGAAATTCAACATCAAGTTAAATATGTGATATTAGAGTTTCCCAAAACACAATTGTTAACTTCAGTAGATGTGTTTAGTTCATATTATACCTAAACTATAGATTTATTTCATTAAACTATCCTTGTGTGATATTGAGATTGCATTGACCGAAACTATGAGTATGAAAAAATGCATAAATATTAGAATTGTTCATATTATGAGAAGAAGATAATTAAAAGTGAAAACACTTGCCTACAGGAAGGGTTAGGACATTGATGGGGAAAAAAAATCTAGTGTCACTTTTATGCTCTAGTTATTAATTTTTCTCCTATGGTTTTAGCACCTTTATGAAGCAGATAAAATTCTGTTTTCAGTTCCCCCAAAATGTTCTATGTTATGCCATCAATTACTAAATTTATGATTCTGGTTTAATTCCTTTCTCATTTACACATGTGTTTAAAAGTCTCCGTTTTCTTTCAGGTGAAGCTGGTAAGGAGACAACATAGAGACAGGAAACAAGACACTGAGAACAGATTTCATTCTCTTGGGCCTTTTCCCAGGAAGGAGACATACTGATCTCATCCTCCTCATCTACATCATTGGAAATACCAGCTTGATCCTTCCCATCTGGACAGATCCCTACTTTCATACCTCCATGTATTTCCTCCTTAGCCAATTCTCTCTCATTGACCTGATTTTCATCTCTTGCACAGTCCCCAAAATGGTGGTCAACTTTTTCTCAGGGAAGAGAAACCATTTCCCTGATTGGCCGTGGGGCCCGAATCTTCTTTACCTTGACTCTTGGGATAGCAGAGTGTCTCCTCCTGACACTCATTGCTTATGACCGCTATGTGGCTACCTGTCATCCTCTCAAATACTCAATCATCATCAGCCACTGGGTTTTCCAGCTGGTGGCTGTGGGGTCCTGGGTGGGAGGGGCTCTGGCACCCTTGGTCCACACGGCTTATGCCATGCACGTTCCCCTCTGTGGCTCCTGAGAGCTCTACCACTTTTTTTGTGAAGTCAAAGCCCTTGTGAAGCTGTCTTGTGAGGACATATCTGCCTATGAGAAAGGAGTAGTAGTGACCAGCATCGTTGTGGTTCTTCTCCCCACAAGCCTCATTCTGACTTCCTATACTCTCGTCTTCCTCCAGGTCCTGCAAATGAACTCCCCTGAAGGCAGGAACTAGGCCCTGGCTGCTGCTCCTCCCATCTTACTGTGGTCACGTTTTACTATGCCCCAGCCATGCTAATATACATGAGGCCTGATCTTCTCACACCTCTGTTCTGAACCAGGCTCTCTTTGTTTGACCATCCTCACCTCGATGCTGAACCCCCTCATCTATAGGCTAAGGAACAGGGAAGTTGTGGGCTCAATAAGGAAGATGCTCAGGATGCACCCTATTTCAGAGCAGGCTCCTATGTCCCATTGAGTAGACAGTTCAGAGTTAAGATCTACCTGAGAGGTGGTAGGATCTGATAAAACCCAATGAAACTCTCCCTGTCTTCATCTTCTCTCTACAAATGTTGAATTTATACCCTCTCTCCTGATAAAGTCAGTTTGAAATAACTAAATCAATGAGTTATCTGAGAGTAGAGGAGCACAAAACTATACCACTTTGAAGTAAATATATATGAGGCCCGAATAACAACCAGTTCTCTGTGTAAAAATAGCCTTTCTCCTAATCCTGTGAGCTTGCTTCATTTGTGTTGCTGGAATGATAGATCCCTCTTCTTTTGTTCATTTTTTAAAACTTATTTGATGACTGGAGGAAAATTGTTTTACCATGTTGGGTTGGTTTCTACCACACAACAACCCAATTCAGCCATCAGTTCAGTTCAGTTGCTCAGTCGTGTCTGACCCTTTGCGACCCCATGGACTGCAGCACGCCAGGCCTCCCTGTCCATCACCAACTCCCAGAGTTTACTCAAACTCACGACCATTGAGTTGGTGATGCCATCCAACCATCTCATCCTCTGTCGTCCCCTTCTCCTCCCGCCTTCAATCTTTCCCAGCACCCAGGTCTTTTCCAGTGAGTCAGTGATTCACATCAGGTGGCCAAAGTATTGGAGTTTCAGCTTCAACATCAGTCCTTCCAATGAACACCCAAGACTGATCTCCTTTAGGATGGACTGGTTGGATCTCCTTGCAGTCCAAGGGACTCTCAAGAGTCTTCTCCAACACCACAGTTCAAAAGCATCAATTCTTCAGTGCTCAGCTTTCTTTATACTCCAACTCTCACATCCATAAACGACTACTGGAAAAACCATAGCCTTGACCAGACGGACCTTTGTTGACAAAGTAATGTCTCCGTTTTTTTAATATGCTATCTAGGTTGGTTATAACTTTCCTTCCAAGGAGTAAGTGTCTTTTAGTTTCATGGCTGCAATCACCATCTGCAGTGATTTTGGAGCCCCCCAAAATAAAGTCAGCCACTGTTTCCACTGTTTCTCCATCTGTTTGCCATGAAGTGATGGGACCAGATGACATAATCTTAATTTTCTGAATCCAGGTTAAATCAATATTCGATATTTTGTAATGTAATTGACTCCTAAAAATTCATCTTAAGGCTATTATGGCCAATTAGGATATATTGTTCACACTCAGTATTACATTTAACCATAAGGACAATTTGATGAGAAAGTCTATTGTTATCACCAATTTGTAGATGAGGAAACAGAAGTGAGGAAGTCAATGGAAATTTCCCAGGTCATGCAGGTACTAAAAAGTGGTGAATCAGAGTTTAAATCTCACTTTGCTTTTTAATCACCATCCTGCTGAGCAGACGGCTGAGAGTGACTTTTTTCCCTGAATGAATTTGGCTTTGCCCCCCCCCCCCCCCCCCCGGTACGCTGAGCTAATTACCTACCAGGGCTGGACTGAGCTGACACATTCCCCAGAGAGTTCACAGTATCTCTCTTGTCCACAGTGCTGTATTTAATCTCTGCTTCATGGCCTACCAGAGATATTCTGGATCAGCTATGAGCTTGCAGTACCAACTTCACCGAGATCATCAGTTATAAGACTTTATTCTACTCACAAAGAGCCTAATGTTTGACTTGATGAGCTGCACAATACAAAGGAAGATATAGAAGAATTAAGAATCTCCAGGAGGTGACAAGGATGACAACACGTATGATAACAAGGTAGCCCACAGTGGAGAAACAAGTAATTGTCTTGCACTGTTGTGGGGAGACACAGGAATTAGAAATAATTTGTGACGCTCTGTGTGGGGTAACATCTTCAAAGTGCTTCAGAACAAACTCCCAGATGTATGATAAAACCCTCCTGGAGAGTTGAGCAGCTGCATGAGAATTTAGTGAATTGCCAGACCCTGAGGCAGATTATCGGAGAAGGCAATGGCACCCCACTCCAGTACTCTTGCCTGGAAAATCCCATGGACCGAGGAGCCTGGTAGGCTGCAGTCCATGGGGTCGCTAAGAGTCAGACATGACTGAGTGACTTCACTTTCACTTTCATGCATTGGAGAAGGAAATGGCAACCCACTCCAGTATTCTTGCCTGGAGAATCCCAGGGAGGGGGGAGCCTGGTGGATTGCCGTCTATGGGGTCGCACAGAGTTGGACACGACTGAAGCGACTTAGCAGCAGCAGCAGAGGCATTATATGTGATAAGTTCATGGGTCATTTGTATTTACATATACACAGTTTATAATGCTATTAAACTGATCAACTACTAGTTAGTTAGTAACTGGTGAGTTTAAGAAAAATAGTTAAACTCTTTGTGTTATAAACATAGGTGCAATCCTTTGTTCTCAGAAATGTGGTTT
Source organism: Bison bison bison (assembly GCF_000754665.1). Taxonomy (NCBI): domain Eukaryota; kingdom Metazoa; phylum Chordata; class Mammalia; order Artiodactyla; family Bovidae; genus Bison; species Bison bison. The sequence continues at coordinate 104,969 of NW_011492711.1, forward strand.
AGAGTCTCTTTTTTGCCCACCTGAAAATAAACATTGTTAATTGTCTATATTCCAATATAAAATAGAAAGTTTTTTTTTTAAAGTCATCTTTGTTGTTTTCTAGGCTTTGGAAAGAAGTTCTAACTAAGTCAAGTTTCAAAAAGAGCATCTTATTATTCAGGCTTCCTTCGTGACTCAGTGGTAAAGAATCCACCTGCCAATTCAGGAGCTGTGGATTTGAACCCTGGGTCAGAAAGATCCTCCACATATATATGGAATTTAGAAAGATGGTAATGATAACCCTGTATGCGAGAGAGCAAAAGAGACACAGATGTATAGAACAGTCTTTTGGACTCTGTGGGAGAGGGCAAGGGTGGGATGATTTGGGAGAATGGCATTGAAACATGTATATTATCATATGTGAAACAGATCGCCAGTCCAGGTTCGATGCATGATATGGGGTGCTTGAGGCTTGTGCCTTGGGATGACCCAGAGGGATGGGATGGGGAGGGAGGTTGGAGCGGGGGGTGGTTCAGGATGGGGAACACATATACACCCATGGCAGATTCAAGTCAATGTATGGCAAAATCAACAGAATATTGTAAAGTACTTAGCCTCCAATTAAAATAAATAAATTTATATTTAAAAAAATAAAAGAAAGGTCCTCCAGAGAAGGAAATGGCAACCCACTCCAGTATTCTTGCCTGGGAAATTCCATGGACAGAGGAGCCTGGTGGGCTACAATCCACAGAGTCCCAAAAAGAATCAAACACATCTTAACATCTTTGTTGTTTTCTAGGCTTTGGAAAGAAGTTCTAACCAAACCTAGTTTCAAAAAAAGAATCATATTATTCAATATAGTCATAACTATTTAAAATACTGGCTTCAGATTTACACATTCACCAATGTATGCTCAAATTCATGCTTGGATTTGTAAATTCAACATACAATCATAAAGGCCAGGGCAGGGCTGCATAGAACCCTCTCCCTAGTCACTCATTTGTGAGATGAACTCAGTTCATTTGCTTACTTTAACACAATGCTATCATGTTGGAAAATCACTTTTTCAATTCTTTAAACTTAGATATATGTATGAGATAGCCATATCCAGAGCTGGAAAATTCATGCTGTTCATTTTGATTTTGCACAGGCCACCTCCCCTTAGTCGAAAGCCAGCTCCACTCCAGTCCTTGCTGAGCAGCTCTGGGACCTTAGTTGTGCATAGAAGTTGGAGGAGCTGAAGAATGAGGCCAACTTGGATTTGGAAAATCATGGAAAATGCCAGCAGATAAAGAGTTTCTTGGGAGTAGAACATCAATGTCAGCACCAGGAGCATGTGATTAAGCCATTTATATAATGATACTCTGCTAGGAATTCTGGTCTTTATCTTTGTTTTTTCAACTCTCTATGTATAGAAGCTTTTCATCCTTTTCTGTGTCCCATAAATTCTGACTGAGTGCCTGGTACCTGCCAGGTTCTTTATTGGCACTGAGGAAGCAATACTTAATCAACACTTTGCCCTCAGAGAACCTGCATGTTCATGGAGGGAACAAACGATAGATAAATAAACATGCAAATAATAGTAAGATTTCAGATGGTGAAGGAATATAAAATAAGGGTTAGGGAATAAAGCAAGCCAGTGATATGCTTTCAATAGAATGATCAGGCAGACATATTGTGCAAATAATGTTCGTGAGAAGATGGATGAAAAAGGATACTTCTTCCATCACCAGTTGTTACTTTTCATTCTGTGTTGCCATCATGTCTCTCTACTTCCCAGATTTCTCCCTTATCTTTACTTATCCCACCGTCACTTCTTGATATCTTTCTACAGAACTAGGCAGTAAAATTTCTCACCCATATCCAGGCCACCTGCTTGTGATCTCTGAGTTCCCTAAGGATAAATCTAGACTTAGTTGGAGAATCTAGAAGCAATAAATATGCCAACATCCCAGATCCCAGTGGTGGCTGTGCATTAAAATCCACTTTGAAAGAAGTCTGGGTGTATATCACACTACCAAGATGTATGGAATTTTCGTACTGAATGAAGATCACACTTCTAATCCTTAACAAAATTATAGCAACAATGTGCCAAACAATGCTAAACAATATGACCAAAATATATTTTCTTCATTTGCATTGACTATCCTGTCAGATGGATTGCTAAATAATGTTTTTAAATATCTGCTGCTGCTGCTGCTAAGTCGCTTCAGTCGTGTCTGACTGTGCGACCCCATAGACGGTAGCCCATCAGACTCCCCTGTCCCTGGGGTTCTCCAGGCAAGAACACTGGAGTGAGTTGCCATTTCCTTCTCCAATGCATGAAAGTGAAAAGTGAAAGTGAAGTTGCTCAGTGGTGTCTGACTCCTAGCGACCCCATGGACTGCAGCCCACCAGGCCCCTCTATCCATGGGATTTTCCAGGCAAAAGTACTGGAGTGGGTTGCCATTGCCTTCTCCTTTTAAATATCAGTGGATGCCAAATCATTAATCTGGCCCACATTTAAATATACTACTATATATTTGAATTCACTTCATTAATATTTGATTTTGGGAAAAGATAAAAGTCAGTGGTATATTTACAAAGGAAGAGCAGTCTCACTTTCTGTGTTTTTCTCCCTTGATCCTCCAGATCAAACCAGTCAACTAAGACATGAAGCAAGGAAATGAATCCTCCATTACTGACTTCATTCTCTTGGGCCTCTTCTCAGACTCCAGGCATCCTGGCCTTCTCGTCACCATAATTCTCTTCATTCTTGGGGTTGCCATCACTGGAAACTCAGTCTTGGCCCTACTGGTCTGGTGTGATGCCCACCTTCACACCCCTATGTATTTCCTACTCAGCCAGCTCTCTCTCATGGACCTCACCCTAATCTCCACCACTGTCCCGAAGATGGTCACTGATTTCTTCTCTGGACAGAGTTTCATCTCTCACATTGGCTGTGGAGCCCAACTCTTTCTTTACTTGATGCTAGGAGTGGCTGAGTGTGTTCTCCTGACACTTATGGCCTTTGACCACTGTCTGGCCATCTGTTACCCCCTCAGATACCCAGTCATCATGACCCCCAGAGTCTGTTTGCAAATGGCCATTGGTTCATGGTTTGGGGGTATGCTCATCTCCCTTATGCACACAGTTTATGCTATGAATTTCTCTACTTGTGACTCCAGGGAGGTTCACCATTTCTTCTGTGAGATTATGGCCCTTCTGAAGCTCTCTTGTGAGGATACCTCAACCTATGAGAAGGTGGTGTTGGCATCTGGCATTGTTTTCCTCCTCATACCTTTTGGACTCATCTTGACCTCCTACATCCTCATCTTTCTCACTGTCCTCCATATGAATGCCCCTGAGGGAAGAAACAAAGCTCTGGCCACCTGCTCTTCCCACCTCAGTGTAGTGAGCCTCTACTTTGGTCCAGCTATGATCATCTACACGACCCCAGGTTCCTCTCTCCCCGCAGATGTGGACCAGTGTCTCTTTGTGTTTGATGTTATCATCACCCCCATGCTCAACCCCCTTATCTATAGCCTGAGGAACAAGGAGGTATTGGAGGCTCTGAGGAACATTCTATGGAGAAAGCTGATGTTTATAGTGAAAAGATGATGCCACTTTTTTTTTTTTTTTTAAAGAACTCCTATTCTCTATTGTTCCCCATTTAATGCTGATGCTATTAGGAAAAATTTAACTCTGGATTTTCAGTTTTCAACAATGTTAAAGAAATGACACTTTTTCTTTCAGATTTCAAGTAATGTGAACCATACTACAATGGCAACAGGGAAATTCCTATTTAACAGTGTTATGCTACTTGACTGATCATAACATACATATCCAATTTTCCCAGAGCTCACAAATCAAATTCGTAAGGAAGCTGATGTAGGCATATATATTCAATAAGCTTTACAAAATTCAAGATAACCTGATAAATAACATGGTCCTAATGTACCTTTTCTAGCTGCTTTGGTGGCTCAGATGGTAAAGAATCTGTCTGCAACGCAGGAGACTCAGGTTTAACCCCTGGGTTGGAAAGATCCCCTGGAGAAAACAATGACTACCCACTCTAGTATCCTTGCTTGAAAAACACCATGGACAGAGGAGCCTGGCAAGCTACAGTTCATGGGGTTGCAAAAAGTTAGACATGACTGAGAAACTAACCATGCACGCACAATGTAGCTTTTCAATCACATGTCCTACACTTACCATCGATACACTCTAATTTGCACCATATTGGTATATTCAGGTTTGCACTTTTCAGATGATTTCATGAGTTCTCAATTTTATTATTCAGTTCAGTCCCTCCGTCATATCCAATTCTTTGCGACTCCATGGACTGCAGCATGCCAGGCTTCCCTGTCCATCACCAACTCCTGAAGCTTGTTCAAACTCATGTTCATTGAGTCAGTGAAGCCATCCAACCATCTCATCCTCTGTCATCCCCTTCTCCTCCTGCCTTCAATCTTCCACAGAATCAGGGTCTTTTCTAAGTCAGTTCTTCGCATCAGGTGGCCAAAGTAGTGGAGCTTCAGCTTCAGCATCAGTCCTTCCAGTGAATATTCAGGACTGATTTCATTTAAGACTGAATGGTTTGATCTTGCAGTCCACGGGACTCTCAAGAGTCTTCTCTAACACCACAGTTCAAAAACATCAATTCTTGGGCACTCAGCTTTCTCTATGGTCCAACTCTAACATCCATACATGACTCCTGGAAAAACCACAGCTTTGATTGTATGGACCTTTGTCAGTAATGTCTCTGCTTTTTAATATGCGGTCTAGGTTTTTCATAGCTTTTCTTCCAAGGAGCAAATATCTTTTAATTTCATGACTGCAGTCACCATCTGCAGTGATTTTGGAACCCCCCAAAATAAAGTCTGTCACTGTTTCCATTGCCTCCCCATATATTTGCCATGAAGTGATGGGACCAGATGCCATGATCTTTGTTTTTTGAATGTTGAGTTTTAAGCCAGCTTTTTCACTATCCTTTTTCACTTTCATCAAGAGGTTCTTCAGTTCATCTTTGCTTTCTGCCATAAGGGTGGTGTCATGTGCATATCTGAGGTTATTGATATTTCTCCCTGCAGTCTTGATTCCAGCTTGTGCTTCATCCAGTCCAGGATTTCACATGATGTACTCTGCATCATGTAAGGCTCACCACACTGAGGTGGGAAGAGCAGGTGGCCAGAGCTTTTTTTCTGCCCTCAGGAGAATTCATATGGAAGACAGTAAAATAAGTCAAATAAGCAAGGTGACATGATACAGCCTTGACATACTCCTTTCCCAATTTGGAACTAGCCCATTGTTCCATGTCCAATTCTAACTGTTGCTTATTGGCCTCCATACACATTTCTCAGGAGGCAGGTAGGTTGGTCTGGTATTCCCATCTGTAGAATAATTTTCCACTGTTTGTTGTGAGCCACACAGTCAAAGGCTTTAGTATAGTCAATGAAGCAGAAGTAGACAGAGCAGGATCACTCTGATGGACTATGTGAGTGTGCACAGCTCTGTGATTTACAAGGGATCTGAAGGTAGTGATACCATCTCTTGCACAAGGGAAACTTCTAATTATGCCTAATATAAGCATTTAACACTGTTGCCTGTGCAATGTTCTAAAATATATACTCAGCAATTCTTTTAATCTGCACATCATTCCTGTGTTGTGGATATGTTTTAGTCCAATTTTAAAAAGGAAAGAAGAGAGACATCAAAGGACAATTCCTCTAGATCAAGGATATTAAGTATATGTAGTCATTTGGCATGCACTTCACACTCTGGTACTGATCTTTTAGAGATTATATTTTTAAATTGTTCCACAACACTGTTTCTGGTTATAGAGTTTATAAATCTAACCAAGTGTTTGCTAAACAGAAGATATTTCACTATTTAAAATAAACCACTTCTTGCAAGCTGTTTCTTAACAATCTCCCCCATCATGACCTTGTGTCTCTCCTTGTGCAGCATCATCTAGTACTAGGAATTAACTTAATAATAGGTTTAAACTTTACACAGACTAGGGTGACTTCTGGGAAACTGGAAAAAATCATATTTTTCAGATTCTTCCCTAAATACTGGTGTTATGATTAGTCATTCTGTTCTAGTTGAGCTGACTTAAGAGATGCTTGAATTGGGAGGATTCATGGGCAAATGGGAAAATTCCATATGTGAGAAGGAAAAGGTGAACACAGACCATATTCAATTATGAAAATGCTTTTCCTAACTCAGATTATCAAGGCCTCTACTATTCATCTTCAAAAGAATCTTCTTTATTTTCCATGAGGCATCATAAGACTGAGTGAAAATAATGACTTTTCAAAATGTAAAATCATAATACTTCTGTTGAAGCTGTGTCTGCAAAGGACCTCAAGGTGATGATTGGATTAGTTCTTAAAAAAATACACATGATGCATGTGAAATAGAGAGCTAGTGGGAAGTTGCTACATAACACAGGAGCCCAGTCTGGCATTCTGTGATCACCTAGAATGTGAGACTGGAGGAGTGGAGGTAGGGGAGACACACACACACACACACACACACACACACACACATATATAATTACTTTGTCAACAAAGATCCATCTAGTCAAGGCTATGGTTTTTCCAGTAGTCATGTATGGATGTGAGAGTTGGACTATAAAGAAAGCTGAGCGCTGAAGAATTGATGCTTTTGAACTGTGGTGTTGGAGAAGACTCTTGAGAGTCCCTTGGACTGCAAGGAGATCCAACCAGTCCATCCTAAAGGAAATCAGTCCTGAATATTCATTGGAAGGACTGATGTTGAAGCTGAAACTCCAATACTTTGGCCACCTGATGCAAAGAGCTGACTCATTTGAAAAGACCCTGATGCTGGGAAAGATTGGAGGGCAGGAGGAGAAGGGGACGAGAGAGGATGAGATCATTGGATGGCCTCACATACTCAATGGACATGGGTTTGGGTAGACTCTGGCAGTTGGTGATGGACAGGGAGGCCTGGTGTGCTGCAGTTCATGGAGTCGCAAAGAGTTGGACGCGACTGAGCAACTGAACTGGAACTGGATATATATATGTACATATATATATATGTACAGGTATACATATATATAAGAAGAAAGAAAGGAAAGATGGAGATCTCAAATTAACAAAACATAATGAAAGAGAAAAAATAATAACCAATATATCCCAAAATACAAAAAAAATAAAAATAAAAAATCTATACAAGAGAATGCTATGAACATTTGCCAACAAATTGCACAACCTAGAACAAATGGACATGTTTCTAGAAAGTTTCTAGACATATACAGCTGACCAAAATTTAATCAAGAAAAAAACTAGATAATTGGAACAAATCCATCACTAGACATACAATAAAATTTGCAGTTAAAAAAAAAAAACAAACTCCCTGCAGACAGAAGTCCAGGACTGAATGGCTTCACTGGGGAATTCTATCAAACATGCAAAGAAAAACTTACATCAACACTTTTCAAACTTTTCCAAAATATTGAACGAAAAGGAACATTCCCAAAGTCATTCTAAGAGACCACAATCACTGTGATTCCAAACCAGACAAACACACTCCCAAAAATATATACATAGGCCAACATCTTTGATTAATATAGATGCAAGGATTCTGAACAAAACATTAGCAAACTGAGTCCAACAGCACATAAAAAGAACCATACACATGTACACCTGTGGCAGATTCATGTTAAAACCAATACAATATTGTAAAGTAATTAGCCTCTAATTAAAATAAATAAATTTAATTAAAAAAAAAAACCATACATCATGATCAAGTCAGATTCATCCCAGGGTCACAAGGATGATTCAACACATGCAGATCAATCAGTGTGATACACCACACGAAACACCACAGAAACACATGATCTCATGAAACATGATACACCAGAGAAACCACATGATCATCTAAATAGATGCAGAAAAATCATTAGATGAAATTCAACATCTAGTCATGATAAAAACTCTCACCAAAGTGGGAGTAGAGGGAACATAGCACAATAAAAAGCTCTACATGGCAAACTCACAGCCAGCATAATACTCATCAATGAAAAGCTGAAACCATTCCTGCTAAAATCTGAAATAAGACAAGATGCTCACTCTCACCACTTCAATTCAACATAGTACTGGAAGTCTTAGTGATAGCAATAACACAAGAAAATAAAATAAAATATACCCATGTTGGAAGAAAAGAGGTAGAATTTGTCATTATATGCAGATTACAAGATACTCCATATAGAATACCCTATAGACTACATACAAACACTATTAAAAAGGATAAGCAAACTCAACGAGGTAGCAGGACACAAGATTAACATACAGAACTCTGTTGCATATCTTCACACTAATAATGAAATATCACAAAGAGAAAGTAAAAAAAAAAAACTTTAAAAATCACATCAAAAAATTAAATGAAATACTTAGGAATAAACCTGACCAAGGAGGTGAAAGACTCTATGCTGAGAACTGTTAAACACTGATAAAGGGAATATTCCATGCTTTTGGATTGAAAGAATTCATATTGTTAAAATGTCTATAATACTCAAAGCATTCTACAATTAAATGTGATCTAGAAGGCACAGTGGTAAAGAATCTGCTTGCCAATGCAGAAGATGCAAGAGACATGGGTTTGATCCCTGTGTCAGGAAGATCCCATAGTGTAGGAAATGGCAACCCAATCCAGTATACTTGCCTGGAACATTCCATGGATAGAGGAGCCTGGTGGGCTACCATTTATGAGACCATAGAGTCAGATTCGGACATGACTGAGCACACATGCAACGCACTATCAAATTATCCATGACATTTTCACAGAACTAGAGCAAATAATCCTAAAATTTATATAAAACCACAAAAGATCCAGAATTGTCAAAGCCATTTTGAGGAAAAAGAATAAAGCTGGAGGCATAACTTTTCCACACTTCAGACAATACTACAAATAGATAGTAATCAAAAAAGCATGGTATTGACAAAACAGACACATAGTTCAGTGGAAAAGTATAGCAGGCCCAGGAGTAAACACTCACACCTACAGTTATTCATTCTTTGACCAAGGATGCAAGAATATACAATGAAGAAAAGACAGTGTATCAAGAATGAGTGTTGGGAAAGCTGGACAGCTCAGGTAAATCAACAAAGTTTGAAAGTTCCTTCACACCATACACAAAAATAAGCTCAAAATGATGTAAAGACTTAAAAATAAGGTGTGCCACCATAAAACTCCTGGAAGAGAACATAGGCAAAACATTCTCTAACATAAATTGTAGCAATAATTTCTTAAGTCAGTCTCCCAAGGCAAAAGAAACAAAAGCAAAAATAAAAGGAACCTAATCAAATCTAAAAGCTTTTGCACAGCAAAGGAAACCATATATAAAATGAAAGATAATCTATGAGCTGGGAGAAAATATTTGCAAATGATGCAGCTGACATGGGTTTAATTTCCAAAATATACAAACAGCTATTACAGTTCAATATCAAATAAATAAACAATCCAATTGAAAAATGGACAGAAAACTGAAGCAAAGAGAACATTTCTTCAAAGAAGACATACAGATGGCCAAAAAAAAAAAAAAACCACACATGAAAAGGAGCTCAAAGTTACTAATTATTAGAGAAATGCAAATCAAAACTACAATGCAGTATCACATCACACCAATTAGCCTTGCCATCATCAAAAAGTCTACAAATGATAAATGCTGGAGAAGGTGTGAAGAAAAGGGAATGCTCCTAGACGATTGGTGGGAATGTAAATTTGTACAACCACTATAGAGGACACTATGAAAATTCCTTAAAAACTAAAGATAGAATTATCATATGATTCAATAATCCCACCCCTGAGCATACATTCGGAAAACACAAAAGCTCTAATTTGAAACATACACGCACACCAATGTTCATTGCAGCACAATTTACAACAGCCATGACATAAAACAACTTAAATTTGCATTGATAGGTGAATGGATAAAGAAGATATGGTACATATATACAGTGGAATATTATTCAGCCATTAAAAATTAAATATTGACATTTGTGGCAACATGGATTGATCTAGAGATTATCATACTAAGTGAAGTAATTCAGACATAGAAAGAAAAATATCATATGATATCACTTATATGTGAAATCTAAAAAACAACGATACAAATGAACTTATTTACAAAATAGAAACAGACTCACAGCCATAGAAAACAAATGGTTATCAAAGGGGAAGAAGAGAGACAGATAAACTAGACGCTTGGAATTAACAGATACACACCACTGTATACGAAGTAGATAAACAACAAGAGCCTATTGTATAGCCCAGAAAATAATATTTAATATCTTATAATAACCTATAATGGAAAAGAATATGAGAAAGAATATATATAATAATCACTTTGCTGCATACCAGAAAATAAAACAACATTGGAAATCAACTATACTTGAATACAAAATTTAAATTGAAGAAAGATTTCCCCAGAATATAAAATATCAAGGTATTTACATTATGAAGTAATAATAAAATTTTTAAAATTAACCAAGTGAACACATTACTCCCTTCATTACAGAATGAGAGGGGAACAAAATGCATGATCTTGTCAGTGGAGGCAGAAAATGATTTGACAACATTTAACATATTTTCATGATTAAAAAAACACTCAATAAACTAGAGTTAGAAGGAAACTACCTGAATATAATAAAAGCCATCTGTGAAAATCCCAGGGTGAACGTCATACACAATGGTGAAAACCTAAACTTATTTTTCTAAGATTAGGGACAAAACATTGATGTGTACTCTCACCATTTTTTTCAACATGGTAATGAAAATCTGGCTGGAGTAATTAGTCATAAACAAATAAACAAATGTATAGCTTTCAAGTTGGAAAGGAAAACGTAAACTCATCTCCATTCATGCCTAGAGACATTCCTTTAGCATTTGTTGTAAAGCTGGTTTGGTGGTACTGAATTCTCTGAACTTTTGCTTGTCTTTAAAGTTTTTCATTTCTCCATCAAGTGGGAGTCTTGCTGGGTAGAGTATTCTTGGTTTTAGGTTTTTTCTCTTTCATCAGTTTAAATATATCATGCTCATTCCTTCTGACATGCAGAGTTCCTGTTGAAAAATCAGGTGATAACCTTTTGACACTTCCTTTATATGTTATTTGTCATTTTTCTGTTGATGCTTTAAATGTTTTATCTTTGTCTCTAATTTTCATCAGTTTGAACACCATGTGTCTCAGTGTGTTCCTCTTTTTGTTTATCCTGCCTAAGATTCTTTGCTCTTCATGGACTTGGTTGACTATCTCCCTTCCCATATTAAGGACATTTTCAGCTAGTATTTCTTCAAATATTTTCTCAGGTCCTCTCTCTTTCTTCTCCTTCCGGGACCCTGGTAATGGAAATGTTGGTGCGTTTAATGCTGTTCCAGAGGTCTCTTAGGCTGTCTTCATTTATTATCCTTTTCATTCTTTTTTCTATATTCTGTTTTGCAGCACTGATTTCCACCTTCCTATTTTCCAGGTCATTTATTCATTATTCTGCCTCAGTTATTCTTCTATTGATTCCTTCCAGTGTATTGTTCATCCCTGTTTGTTTGTTTTATAGTTAGAGGATGAAACTAAACTAATTTAGAGGGTGAAAATTACAAAACATTGCTGAAAATTATAAAATACTGTTGAAAGTATTCAGTTCAGTTCATTTCAGTCACTCAGTCATGTCTGACTTTTTGCGACCCCATGGACCACAGCACGCCAGGCCTCCCTGTCCATCACCAACTCTTGGAGCTTGCTCAAATTCATGTCCATCGAGTCAGTGATGCCACCCAACCATCTCATCCTCTGTCATGCCCTTCTCCTCATGCCAAGTGTTAGGTTGGTGCAAAAATAATTGTGATTTTACATTGTTGAACATTGACATTTGACGTTGGAATACATTCTTAAATAAGTGTACTTACGTTACACATCATTTTAATGTGCATTTCTCGCTTTATGTTTCTTGAAATGACATTACTTGCTGTTTGTTGTTGTTGTTCAGTCACTCAGTTGTGTCCAACTCTTTGCAACCCCATGGACTGCAGCACACCAGGCTTCCCTCTCCTTCACTATTAATAATAACCCCAGTTATTATTTTATATTTATTTTAGACTATAGAAATGATGGTAGACAAAAAGCAAATTCAAGAAAGTTTCTTATTCAAGTTCAAAATAGGTTGTAAAGCAAAGTCCAACATCAACAATGCATTTGACTCAGAAACTGATAATGGATGTACAGTGCAGTGGTTATTCAAAAAGTTTTGCAAAGGAAATGAGAGCCTTGAAAATGAGGAGAGTAGTGGCTGTCTTTGGAAGTGGACAATGACCAATTGAGAGCAATTATCAAAGAAGTTGCCAAAGAACTCAATGTCAACCAATCTATAGTCATTCGATATTTGAAGCAAATTGGATAGCTGAAAAGGTTTGAAAAGTGGGTGCCTTGTGAGCTGACCGAAAATAAAAAACATCATCATTTTGCAATGTCATCTTCTCTTATTCTAGGCAGCAACAAAAAACCATTTCTAGATTGGATTGTGATGTGCAACAAAAAGTGGATTTTACACAACAACTGGCAACAACTAGCTCAGTGGCGGGACTGAGAAGAAGCTCCAAAGCACTTCCCAAAGCCAAAATTGCACTAAAAAAAGGTCATGGTCATTGTTTGGTGGTCTACTGCCTGTCTGATCCACTACAGCTTTCTGAATCCTGGCAAAACCATTATATCTGAGAAGTATTTTCAGCAAATCAATGAGATGCACTGAAAACTGCAATGCCTGCAGCTGGCATTGTTCCACAGAATAGGCCCAATTCTTCTCCATTACAATGCACCACCACATGTTGCACAATCAACGCTTCAAAAGTTGAATGAATTGGGATAACAAAGCTTTGCCTTAACGGCCATATTCAGCTGACCTCTCACCAACTGACTGCCGCTCCTTCAAGCATCTCAGCTTTTTGCAGGCAAAATGCTTCCACAACCAGCAGGAAGCAGAAAATACTTTCCAAGGATTTGTCAAATTGCGAAGCGTAGATTTTTACGCTACAGGAATAAACAAATTTATTTCTCACTGGCAAAAAGTGTTGAGTGTAATGATTTCTATATTGATTAGTAAAGATGTGTTTGAGCCTATTTATAGTGATTTTTAAAATTCATAGCCTGAAACCACAGTTACTTTTGTACCAATCTAAATAAATAATAACCCAAATAAATAGGAAGATATGCCATGTTTACAGACTGAAAGATTTAACACTGCTAAGATATCAAGACTATACAAAGTGATCTATGGATACAACACAATTTCTTTCAGAATCCCAATGGTATTTTTGAAGAATTTTTGAAAATCTATCCTAAAATTCATACGAAATCTAAAGGGACACTCAATAGTCAAAATCTTAAAAAGGAACAAACTTGGATGCCACACACTTTCTGATTTCAAGATATATTACAAAGTTGTTCAGTCGCTAAGTCATGTCTGACCCTTTGCAACCCCATGAATTATAGCATGCCAGGCTTCCCTGTCCTTCATCATCTCCCTGAGTTTGCTCAAAATTATGTGCATTGAGTTGGTGATACCATCCAACCATCTCATCCTCTGTCACCCCCTTCTCTTTTTGCCCTCCATTTTTCCCAGTATCAAGATCTATTCCTAGTGAATTGTTTCTTCCCATCAGGTGGCCAAAGTATTGGAGCTTCAGCTTCAGCATCAGTCCTTTAAATGAATATTCAGAGTTGACTTTCTTTAAGATTGAGTGGCTTGATCTTGCTGTCCAAGGAACTCTCAAGAGTATTCTCCAGCACCACAGTTAGAAAGCATCAGATCTTTGGTACTCAGCCTTCTTTATGATCAAACTCTCACATCTATACATGACTACCAGAAAAACCATAGCTTTGACTATACAGACCTTTGTTGGCAAAGTGATGTATCTGCTTTTTAATACACTATGTTTGTCATAGCTTTTTTTCTAAGGAGCAAGTGTCTTTTAATGTTGTGGCAGCAGTCATTGTCCACAATGACTTTGGAGACAAGAAAATGAAATCTGACATTGTTTCTATTTTTTCCCCATCTATTTGCCTTGAAGTGATGGGCCCAGATGCCATGATCTTGGTTGTTTGAATGTTCAGTTTTAAGCCAGCTTTTGCACTCTCCTCTTTCAACTTCATCAATAGGCTCTTTAGTTCCTCTTCACTTTTGTCCATTAAAGTGGTGTCATATCCATATCTGAGATTGTTGATATTTTTCCCAGAAAACTTGATTCCAGCTTGTGAGTCATCCAGCCCAGTATTTTGTATTATGTACTCTGCATGTAAGTTAAATAAATAGGGTGACAATATACAGCCTTGACATATCCTTTCCCAATTTTGAACTGGTCTGTCGTTCAATGTCCAGTTCTAACCATTGCTTCTTCGCCTGCATACAGATATCTCAGAGGTGACAAGAATACATAGAAGAACTGTACAAAAAACCTTGTAATGACCCAGATAACCACGATGTGATGATGTGGTCACTGATCTAGAGCAAGACATCTTCAAGTGTGAAGTCAAGTAGGCCTTAGGAAGCACTGCTACTAACAAAACTAGTGGAGGTGATGGGATTCTAGCTGAGCTAATTCAAATCCTAAGATGACGCTGTTGAAGGGTCATACTAGATGCTGGGAAAGATTGAGGGCAGGAGGAAAAGGGGACGACAGAGGATGAGATGGTTGGATGGCAACACTGACTCAATGGACGTGGGTTTGGGTGGACTCTGGGAGCTGGTGATGGACAGGGAGGCCTGGTGTGCTGCGGTTCATGGGGTCGCAAAGAGTTGGACATAACTGAGCGACTGAAATGAACTGAACTGAACTGAACTAAATATGCCAGTAAATTTGGACAACCCAGCAGTGGCCACAGGACTGGAAAAGGTCAATTTTCATTCCAATCCCAAAGAAAGGCAATGCCAAAGAACGTTCAAATTGCTATACAATTCCATTCATTTCACATGTTAGCAAGATTATGCTCAAAATCCTTCAAGCTAGGCATCAGCAGTACATACGTGAACTGAGAACTTCCAGATGTTCAAGGTGGATTTAGAAAAGGCAGAGGAACCAGAGATCAAATTACCAACATCTTCTGGATCACAAGGGAATTCCAAAAAAATCTGCTTCTGCTCTATATCATAAAGTTACAGAAATCAAAATATTGCAGTATTAAAAACAGACAGACATATATACCAATGGAATAGAAAACTGTGCAACAAGCCCAGGCATTTATGATCTTTGACAAGGATGATAAGACCATTCAATAGATTTTTAAAAATCTATTCAGGTAATGGTGTGGGTAAAACTGGAAATCTACATGAAAAAAATGCAGTTGAACTCTTATATTACACTATATACAATAATTAACTCAAAACAAGTTGAAGACCTAAATGTAACACTGAAAAAAAAAAAGTAAAACTCTTAGAAAAACATATTGGAGCATCTTGATGACACTGGACTTGTCAAGGATATAATGGATGTGACACTAGAAGCAAGGAAACAAAAGGAAAAATAGAGAATTTGAACTACATAAACATACCTTTCCATGCATCAGAAGAGAAAGCAATCAATGAAATGAGAGTATATATTTGCAAATCATATAACTATTGCAACTCGATAATAATAAAAAACAAATAACTGAGATTAAAAGTAGCTAAGATACTTGACTATTCTTCAAAAATGATATACAAATCACGTACAAGCATGTGAAAAAATGCTGAATATCATTAATCATTAAAGAAATGAAAATCAAAACCACAATGAGATATCATTTCACATCCATTAGGATCCTTACCAATGCAAATGAAAACAAGAAAATCAGAAGTATTGATGAGGATGTGGAGAAACTGGAACACACGTGTATGGTGGTGAGATTGTAAAAAGGTCTAATTTCTATGTAACAGTATTGTGGTTCCTCAAAAAATTGAAAATATGCCTACAATTTGTTGCTGTTCAATTGCAAAGTCATGTCTCTTTGCGACTCCATGGACGGCAGCATACCAGGCTCTTCTGTCCTCCACTATCTCCCAGAGTTTGCTCAAATTCATGTCCACTGAGTCAGTGATGCCATCCAAACATCTCATCCTCTGCCACCCCCTTCTTTTCCATTCAATCTTTCCCAGTATCAGAGTGTTTTCCAATGAGTCGCTCTTTGCATCAAGTGGCCAAAATATTGGAGCTGCAGCTTCAGCATCAGTCATTCCAATGTATATTCAGGGTTGACTTCCTTTAGGATTGACTGGTTTTATTTCTTTGCTGCCAAGGGACTCTCAAGAGTCTTTTTCAACACCACAATTTGAAAGCATCAATTCTTTGGTGCCCAGTCTTCTTTATGGACCAATCTCACATGACTGCTGGAAAAACCATAGCTCTGACTATATGGATCATTGTCAACAAACTGATGTCTCTGCTTTTTAATACACTATCCAGATTTTTCATAGTTTTTTTCTAAGGAGCAAATTTGAATTTCATGGCTACAGTCATTGTCCACAGTGATTTTGGAGCCCAAGAAAATAAAATCTGACACTGCTTCCACTTTTTCCCCTTCTATTTGCCAGGAAGTCATGGGACTGTTTGCCATGATCCTAGTTCATTGATTGTTGAGTTTCAAGCCATTTTTTTCATTCTCCTCTTTCACCCTTATCAAGAGGGTCATTCTCTTCACTTTCTGCCATTAGCGTGGTAACATCTACATATCTGAGGTTGCTGATATTTCTTCTGGCAATCTTGATTCCAGCTTGAGCTTCACTCAGGCCAGCATTTCACATGATGTACTCTGCATATAAGTTAAATAAGCAGGGTGACAATATACATCCTTGTAATACTTCTTTGCCAATTTGGAACCAGTCTGTTGTTTCATGTCCAGTTCTAACTGTTGCTTCTTGACCCATATACAGGTTTCCAGAAGACAAGTAAGGTGGTCTGCTAGTCCCATCTCTTTAAGTATTTTCCACAGTTTATTTTGATCCACACAGTAAAAGGCTTTAGTGTACTCAACAAAAGAGATGTAGATGTTTTTCTGGAATTCCTTAGCTTTCTCTATGATCCAATATATGCTGGCAATTTGATCTCCAGTTCCTCTGCCTTTTCTAAATCCAGCTTGTATATCTGGAAGTTCTTGGTACACATACTGTTGAAGTCTAGCTTGAAGGATTTTGAGCATTACCTTGCTAGCATGTGAAATGAATGCAATTGTGTGGCAGTTTGAACATTCTTTGGCATTGCCCATCTTTGGGATTGGACTAAAAACTGACATTTTCCAGTCCCGTGGCCACTGTTGAATTTTCCAAATTTGATGACATATTGAGTGAAAACCTTTCACAGAGTCATCTTTTAGGATTTGAAATATCTCAGCTGAAATTCAATCACATCCACTAGCTTTGTTCGTAGTAAGGCTTTCTAAGGCCCACTTGACTTCATACTCCAGGATGTCTAGCTCTAGGCCCAGATAATCATCATGGTTATCTGGGTCATTAAGACCTTTTTCGTATAGTTCTTCTGTGCATTCTTGCCACCTGTTCTTAATATCTTCTGTTTCTGTTAAGTCCATACCATTTCTGTCCTTTATTGTGCCCATCTTTGTATGAAACCTACCTAAAGAGATAAAAGACCTGTATGCAAATAATTATAAGATGAAACTTATGATGAAACTACTGATGAAAGTAATCAAAGGCAACATAAACAGATGGAGAGACATACCATGTTCCTGAATTGGAAGAATCAATATTGTGAAAATGACTATAATACCCAAAGCCATCTACCAATATAATGCAATCACTATCAAACTACCAAGGGCTTCCCTGGTGGCTCAGATGGTAAAGAATCTGCCTGCAGTGCAGGAAACCTGGGTTTGATCCCTGGGTTGGGAAGATCCCCTGGAGGGAGCATGACATCCCACTCCAGTATTCTTGCCTGGAGAACTCCCATGGACAGAGGAGCCTGGTGGGCTATAGTCCTTGGGATCACAACTGAGTGACTAAGCACAGTACATCAAGCTACCAAAGGCATTTTTCACAGAACTAGAACAAAAAATTTCACAATTTGTATGGAAACACAAAACACCCCAGATAGCCAAAGCAATCTTAGGGAAGAAAACAATTGGAGGAATCAACCTTCCTTATTTCAGACTATACTACAAAGCTACAGTAATCAAGATAGTATGATACTAGCACAAAAACAGAAATATATACTGATGGAACAATATAGAAAGGCAAAAGATAAACCCATGCACATATGAGTAGCTTATCTTTGACAAAGGAGGCAAGAACATACAATGGGGAAAAGACAGCCTCTTCCATATGTCATGCTAGGAAACTTAAACAGCTGTATGGAAAAGAATGAAATTAGAATAACTCCTAACACCACATAGAAAAACAAACTCATAATGGATTAAAGACCTAAATTGTAAGACCAGAAACTAGAAAACTCATAGAGGAAAACATAGTCAGAACGTTCTTTGACATAAATCACAGCAATAGCTTCTATGATACAACTCATAAAGTAATGGAGATAAAAACAAATATTAACAAATGGGATTTAATTAAGCTAAAAAGCTCCTCTGCAGCAAAGGAAACCATAAACAAGATGGAAAGACATCCCTAAGAATGGGGGAAAATAATAGCAAATGAAACAGCTGACAAAGGATTTATCTCCAAAATATACAACTAGTTTATTCAGCTCAGTACCAACAAACAACCCAATCAAAAATTGGGCTGAAGAACTAAGCAGACATTTCTCCAAACAAGACATACAGATGGCTAATAAACACATGAAAAGATACTTATCATTGCTGATTATTAGAGAAATGCAAATAAAAACTATAATGAGTTATCAACTTACACCAGTCAGAATCAATTCAGTTCATTTCAGTTGCTCAGTCATGTCCGACTCTTTGAGACCCCATGGACTGCAGCACACCAGACTTCCTTGTCCATCACCAACTCCCGGAGCTTGCTCAAACTCATGTCCATTGTGTTGGTGATGCCATCCAACCATCTCATCCACTGTAGTCCCCTTCTCCTCCTGCCTTCAATCTTTCACAGCATAAGGGTCTCTTCAAATGAGTCAGTTCTTCATATAAGGGGGCCAAAGTATTGGAGTTTCAGCTTCAACATCACTCCTTCCAATGAATATTCAGGACTGACTTACTTTAGGATGGACTGGTTTGATCTCCTTGCTGTCCAAGGGACTCTCAAGAGTCTTCTCCAACACCACTGTTCAAAAGCGTGAATTCTTTGAGCTCAGCTTTCTTTATAGTCCAACTCTCACATCCATACATGAATACTGGAAAAATCATAGCTTTGACTAGATGGACCTTTGTTGGCAAACTAATGTCTCTGTTTTATAATATGCTGTCTAGGTGGGTCATAGCTTTTCTTCCAAGGAGCAAGCATCTTTTAATTTCATGGCTACAATAACCATCTGCAGTGATTTTGGGGCCCCCCAAAATAAAGTCTGTTACTGTTTCCATTATCTCCCTATCTATTTGCCATGAAGTGATGGGACTGGTTGCCATGATCTTAGTTTTCTGAATGTTGAGTTTTAAGCCAACTTTTTCACTCTCCTCTTTCACTTTCATCAAGAGGTTCTTTAGTTCTACTTCACTTTCTGCCATAAGATGGTGTCATCTGTGTATCTGAGGTTATTGATATTTCTCCCGGCAATCTTGATTCCAGCTTGTGCTTCATCCTGCCCAGCATTTTGCATGATGTACTCTGCATATAAGTTAAATAAGCAGGATGACGATATACAGCCTTGATGTACTCCTTTCCCGATTTTGAACCAGTCTTTTGTTCCATGTCCAGTTCTAACTGCTGCTTCCTGACCTGCATTCAGGTTTCTCAAGAGGCAGGTCAGGTGGTCTGGTATTCCCGTCTCTTTCAGAATTTTCCATAGTTTATTGTGATAGACACAGTCAAAGGCTTTGGCATAGTCAATAAATCAGAAATAAATGTCTTTCTGGAACTCTCTTGATTTTTCCATCATCCAATGGATATTGACAGTTTGAACTCTGGTTCCTCTACCTTTTCTAAATCCAGCTTGAACATCTGGAAATTCATGGTTCACATAGTGCTGAAGTCTGACTTGGAGAATTTTGAGCATCGGTTTGCTAGTGTGTGAGATGAGTGCAATTATGCAGTAATTTGAGCATTCTTTGGCATTGCCTTTCTTTGGGATTGGAATGAAAACTGACCTTTTCCAGTCCTGTGGCCACTACTGAGTTTTCCCTATTTGCTGGCATATTGAGTGCAGCCCTTTCACAGCATCATCTTTTAGGATTTGAAATAGCTCAACTGGAATTCCATCACCTCCACTAACTTGTTTGTAGTGATGGTTCCTAAGGCCCACTTGACTTTGCATTCCAAGATGATTGGATCTAGGTGGGTGATCACACCATTGTGGTTATCTGGGTCATGAAGATTTTTTTGATATAGCTCCTCTGTTATTCTTGCCACCTCTTCTTAATATCTTATGCTTCTGTTAGATCCATATCATTTCTGTCCTTTATTGTGCCCATCTTTACATGAAGTGTTCCCTAGGTATCTCTAATTTTCTTGAAGAGATCTCTAGTCTTCCCCATTCTATTGTTTTCCTCTATTTCTTTGCATTGATCACTGAGGAAGGTTTTCTTATCTCTCCCTGCTATTCTTTGGAACTCTGCATACAAATCTTTCCTTTTCTCCTTTGTCTTTCACTTCCTTTTTTTCCTCAGCTGTTTGTAAGGCGTCCTCAAACAACCATTTTGCCTTTTTGCATTTCTTTTTTTCTTGGGGATGGTCTTGATCACTGCCTCCTATACAATGTCATGAACTTCTGTCCATAGTTCTTCAGGAATGGCCAGTCAGAAAGGCCCTCATCAAAACAACCTACAAATAATAAATGCTGGAGAGAATGGGGAGGAAAGGGAACCCTCTTGCACTGTTGGTGGGAATGCAAATTGATTTAGCTACTATGAATAACAGTATGGGAATTCCTTAAAAACTAGGAATAAAACTACTATATGACCCAGCAATCCCACTACTGGGCATATAACCTGGGGAATTGTAGTTGAAAAAGACACATGTACCCCAATGTTCATTGCAGCACCATTTACAATAGTTAGGACATGGAAGCAACCTAGATGTCCACTGACAGATGAATGGATAAAGAAATTGTTGTATATGTACACAATGGAATATTACTCAGCCATAAAGATGAATGCTTGTGATTCAGTTCTAACAAGGTGGATGAATCTAAACCTGTTATACGAGTGAAGTAAGTCAGAAAGAGAAAACAAATGTTGTATATTAATACATATACATGGAATTTAGAAAGATGGTCCTGATGAATCTATCTGCAGGGCAGCAATGGAGATGCAGTTTAGAGAGCAGACTTGTGAACACAGTAGGAGAAGGAGAGGGTGGGACAAATTGAGAAGGCAGTAATGAAACATATACATTATCATACGTAAAATTAGATAGCCAATGTCATTTGCTCTATGACACCTAGTGCTCAAATCCAGAGCTCTGCAACAACCTAAAGGGGTGGGATGGGGTGGTTGGTGGGAGGTGGGAGAGGGGTTCAGGAGGGAGGGGAATATGTATACCTATGGCTGATTCATGTTGATATATGGCAGAAACCAACACAATAATGTAAAGCAAATATTCTCCAATTAAAAATAAATAAATTTAAATTTTTTAAAAAGAAAATGAAATTAGTATATCAAAGAGATGTCTGCATTCCCATGTTCACTGCAGCATTTTTCACAATAGTCAGGGTACAGAAATAACCCAAATGTCCATCTGACAGGAGAACTGAAAAGACAATGTGGTATATACATATAATGGAATATTGCTCAGTCTTTTTTAAAAAGAAGGAAATATTGCCATTTATGACAACACGGATAAACCTAGAAGACATTATGCTAACTGTAATAAGCCAGATCAGGAAAATAAATACTGTATGACCTCAGTTGAGTTCAGTTCAGTTGCTCAGTCGTGTCTGACTCTATGCAATGCCATGAACCGTAGCATGCCAGGCCTCCCTGTCCATCACCAACTCCTGGAGTTTACCCAAACTCAGGTCCATTGAGTCGGTGAGGCCATCAAACCATCTCAACCTCTGTTGTTTCCTTCTCCTCTTGCCCTCAATCTTTCCTGACATCAGGGTCTTTTCAAATGAGTCAGCTCTTTGCATCAGGTGGCCAAAATACTGGAGTTTCAGCTTCAACATCCATCCTTCCAATGAACACCCAGGACTAATCTTTTTTTAGGATGGACTAGTTGGATCTCCATGCTGTCCAAGGGACTCTCAAGAGTCTTCTCCATCATCACAGTTCAAAAGCATCAATTCTTCAGTGCTCAGCTTTCTTTATAGTCCAACTCTCACATCCATACGTGACCACTGGAAAAACAATAGCCTTGACTAGACTGACCTTTGTTGGTAAAGTAACATCTCTGCTTTTTAACAG
>NW_011492711.1:128124-128652 GCF_000754665.1 Bison bison bison
CCAGTACTCTTGCCTGGAGAATCCCATGGACGGAGGAGCCTGGTAGGCTACAGTCCATGGGGTCGCTAAGAGTTGGACACCACTGAGCAACTTCCCTTTCACTTTTCACTTTCCTGCATTGGAGAAGGAAATGGCAACCCACTCTAGTATTCTCGCCTGGAGAATCCCAGGGACAGAGGAGCCTGTTGGGCTGCCGTCTGTGGGGTCGCACAGAGTCAGACACGACTGATGCAACTTAGCAGCAGCAGCAGCAGCACGGAAACATGGGAGAAGGCAATGGCACCCCACTCCAGTACTCTTGCCTGGAAAATCCCATGGATGGAGGAACCTGGTAGGCTGCAGTCCATGGGGTCGCTGAGGATCAGACACAACTGAGCGACTTCACTTTCACTTTTCACCTTCATACATTGGAGAAGGAAATGGCAACCCACTCCAGTGTTCTTGCCTGGAGAGTCCCATGGATGGGGGAGCCTGGTGGGCTGCCGTCTATGGGGTCACACAGAGTCAGACACGACTAAAGTGACTTAG
>NW_011492711.1:128752-131971 GCF_000754665.1 Bison bison bison
TAGTTCAACTGGAATTGCATCACCTCCACTAGCTTTGTTCGTAGTGATGCTTCTTAAGGCCCACGTGACTTCACATTCCAGGATGTCTGGCTTATCATTGTTATTATGAGATCATAAGTATGATCTCACTTATATGTAAAACTTGAGAATGCCAAACACTTAGAAAGAGATTAGATTAGTGATTGCCAAGGACTGTGGAAAAAACAGTCTTCCCTGGTAAAGAAGCTGGAAAAGAATCCGCTTGCAATGCAGGGGACTCTGGTTTGATCCCTGGATGGGGAAGATCCCCTGGAGAAGGGGTAGGCTACCACTTCAGTATTCTTGCCAGGAAAATTCCATGGATTGAGGAGCCTGGCAGGCTAACATTCCATGGGGTCACAAAGAGTCAGACACGACTGAGCAACTTTCACTGTGGGGAGGAGAAAAGGGGAAGTGCTAGCCCAAAGACTTCAAAGTTTCAGCTAGGCAAAACAAATAATTTCTGCAGATCTAATATATAATATGGGTCTTTGACAACAATATTGTTATGTACTTTAAATTTTATAAAAGTGCAAATATTTTGCCAACTGCTCTTACCATGAAAGGACAGCCAGCAAACTGTCCTTTCCTAGGACATTCCTAAAATGCAATTCCCTGCAATTCCTAAAAATACAAGAAGGCAGAAACAATTGTAAATGATGGATAAACTTATGATGTTGATAGTGATGATGATTTCATGGGTATATACTTTTTACCAAAACATCAAGTTGCAAACATCAAGTTCCTACAGTACTGTGTATGTCAATAATACCTCAATAAAATAGTGTGAAAAAAAATGAATACTGCCAGTATTCCACATAGCATAATATCATCAAGGTTTATCTGACTTGTAGCATGGGTCAGAATTTCCTCTTTTTAAGCTGAATAAACATCCCATTCAGCTATTCATGGTCACTTGCACTGCTGCTACCTTTTGGATATCATAAATAATCCTGCTATGAACGTAGGTGTATAAATATTTGTTAAAATTCTAATTTACATTTTCTTAATGACTGCTTATATTGGTCCTCTTTTCATGTGCTCATTTACCATGGGTATGTTCTTTGGTGTGGTATATGTTCATATCAGTTTCATATTTTTAATTAGGCTTTTGTTTTCTTATTGTTAAGGCTACAGAGCTCTTTATACAGTCATACGTGATTTGTGAAGAGCAGAGGTAAGTTTGATGAAGTTCAATTAATCAATTTGTTCTTTTATGGTTTTTGCTTTTGGTGTCATATCTACAAAATCCTTGCCGAACTCAATGTCAAAAATATTTTCTCCTATGAATTCATCTAGAAGTTTTATAGGTTTAGGTTTTACATTTAGAGATAACTTTAATATGGTTAATTTTGTATATTATTTGTAATAGTAACAATGTAAATTATTTTCTATATAAATACCCAACTGTTGCAGCACCTTATCCAATGACTTCCCTTTGAGCTTTTGTTAAATTCAGCTGTCTCCTTATGTCCAATCTGAACGCCTTGTTCCTTTTTTTGCTGGATTGCATTCCCTGTGTCTCCAGTACAATGCTGAATACAAGTGTCAGGAGCAGATAATCTTTCTTAGTGAGAAATCAGTCTGTCTTTCTTCATTGTGTGTGATATTAGTTGTAGGTTTTTCACAAATTTTCATTATTTGAGGAAGTTCTCTTCTATTTCTAGTGTTTTCTTTTTTTTTTTTTAATTCAGAAATGGATGTTGGATTTTGTCAAATGCTTTGTGTGTCTACTGATAAAATCATGTTTGTCTTTCTTTCATATTAACTCTGTTGTTCATGATATATTTTCTTTTTTATATACTGCTGAATGTGATTTTCCGAAGTTGTAGAAATTCTGTATCTATGTTCATGAGAGATATTAATCTACATATATATATATATATATTTTAATAATATCTTTGGTGTTGGTATCAGGATAATACTAGACTCATAGAATGATTTAGGAACAAGTTCATCTTTTAAAATTTTCTGAAGGAGTTTATATAGAATTCATATAATTTCTTCATTAGTAATTTGTTAGAATTTAATAGCAACATTATAATGAAATAGATTTTTCTTAGCTGGAATATTTTAAACTAGAAACTTAGTTTCTTCACAATCAAAGGGCACAGAGTGACTAGATGGAAAAGACCCAACTAAATGCTGCCTAAAAAGGTCACAATTCACTAAAGACATACATAGGCTCCAAGTGAAGGGATGAAATAAGATATTTCATGCAAGTAGCAAACAAAATAATGTGGGAGTAGCCACACTTATATCAGACAAAATAGACTTTAAGCCAAAAATAGTAAAAAGAGAGAAAGAAAGATCACTGTATAGTCAATACATCAAGAAGACGCAACAATCATATACACACCCAACATCAGAGCACCTAAATATATTAAACAAATACCACAGATCTAAAAGCAGAAATAGGCAACAATATAATAATAATCAACAATTATTGATTATTAATTGCTATTATTGATTATTATTATCAAAAGTGAACTTCAATAATCCACTTTTCAGAATAGGTAGGTCACTAACAGAAAATTAGTAGGAAAACATTGGAATTCAACCACATTTTAGACCAAATGTATTTAACAGACCTTTATAGGACATTTCATCCAGCAGCATAAGATTACACATTCTTCTAAGTACACCAGAATAAATCATATTATAGGCCACAAAAAAAGTCTTAGTAAATTTTAGAAAACTGAAATCATACCAAGTATGTTTTCCAACAACAATGGTATGTAGGCAGAAATCAGTAAGAAGAGAAAAGCTGGAAATTTTACAACATGGAAACTAAACAAATACTCTTGAACAAATCAATGGATCAAAAAAAAAAAAAATCAAAGGAGAAAGTATAAAATATTATTAAACAAATGAAAATGGAAGCACAACACACCAAATCCTTTGAGATGCTGCAAAAGCAATTCTTAGAAGGAAGTTATCTATAAATGCATATATTAAGAAAAAATATATGTCAAAAAAAAAAAAACAAACAAACTTATGCACGGTACTGGATGCTTGGGGCTAGTGCACTGGGACGACCCAGAGGGATGGTATGGGGAGGGAGGAGGGAGGAGGGTTCAGGATGGGGAACACATGTATACCTGTGGTGGATTCATTTTGATATTTGGCAAAACTAATACAATTATGTAAAGTTTAAAAATAAAATAAAATTAAAAAAAAAAACAAAAAAAAACACACACC
>NW_011492711.1:132719-143568 GCF_000754665.1 Bison bison bison
CTATGGTTTTTCCAGTGGTCATGTATGGATGTGAGAGTTGGACTATGAAGAAAGCTGAGTGCCGAAGAATTGATGCTTTTTGAACTGTGGTGTTAGAGAA
This sequence comes from Bison bison bison, assembly GCF_000754665.1. Lineage (NCBI taxonomy): Eukaryota > Metazoa > Chordata > Mammalia > Artiodactyla > Bovidae > Bison > Bison bison. The sequence goes on from NW_011492711.1 coordinate 132,820, forward strand.
GACTCTTGAGAGTCCCTTGGACTGCAAGGAGATCCAACCAGTCCATTCCAAAGGAGATATGTCCTGGGTGTTCTTTGGAAGGAATGATACTAAAGCTGAAACTTCAATATTTTGGCCAACGCTGCAAAGAGCTGACTTATTGGAAAAGACTCTGATGCTGGGAGGGATTGGGGGCAAGATGAGAAGGGGACGACAGAGGATGAGATGGCTGGATGGCATTACCGACTCGTTGGACATGAGTTTGAGTGAACTCCAGGAGTTGATGATGGACAAGGAGGCCTGGCGTGCTGCGATTCATGGGGTTGCAAAGAGTTGGACACGACTGAGCAACTGAACTGAACTGAAGAAGCTTATAAATTTCCAGAAATATACAATCTACCAAGACTGAATCAAGTAGAGATACAAAATCAGAACAAACCAGTAATGTGAAAGGAGACTGAATCAGTAATCAAAAACCTCCCAACACAGACAAGCCCAGAACCATTTGCTTTTATTGGTTAACTCTACCAAAGCAGTAAAAAAGAATTAAAGTCAATTCTTTCCAAACCTTTCCAAAAACCTGAATTGGAGGAAACTCTCAAACTCTTTTTATAATACCAGAGTTACCCTGAAATCAAAATCAACTAAGGTACTACAAAAAAGAAAATTATAAATCAATATCCCTGATGAATACAGGTGTAAAAATTTAGCAAAATACTAGTAAAACAAATTCAACAGCACATTAAAAGGATCACACTCAACGATCAAATAGGATTGAACCCTGGGATTCAAGGATGGTTCAACATAAACATATCAATAAATGTGATATACCACATTAATAGAATGAAAGATAGAAATATTAGAATCATTTCAGTAGGTGCAGAAAAATCATTTTACAAAATGTAACATTTTATTTTCACAGAAAAAATCTTCAACAATTTAGGTACAGAAAGAATATACCTCAATATAATAAAGGCTATAAAAAACAAATTCATAGCTAACATTATACTCAATGGTGAAAGTTTCAAAGTTTTTCCTTTAAGACCAGGAATAAGATAAATGTGCCTAATCTCACCAATTTTATTCAACATAGTACTGCAAGTCCTATCTAGAGTAGTTACAAAAGATTAAAGAAATAAAAGTCATCCAAATCAGAAAGACAGAAGTAAATTTTTATTTATTTGCAGGTGATATGATATACATTGAAAATCCTAAAGACTTAACCAAAAAACTCTTGTAATTAGTTAACAATTCAGTAAAGTTGCAAGATACAAGATCAACCTATAGAAATTCATTTCTGATATTTATAAACACTAACAGTAAAGCACTGGATAAAGAAACAAGGAAGACCATCCTATTCACAATAGAACACAAAAGAATATACTACTAGGAATAAATTTAAACAAAATATGAATGATCTATACAACCAAACTGGCAAGAATTTGATAAAAGAAACTGAAGAAGACACAAACAAATGCAAAGATATCTTGTGCTCATGGGTTAGAAAAATTAATATTATTAAAATATTCAGAGTATCCAGAGCCATCTATACATTCAAGAAAATCATAACTCAAAAAGACACATGTACCCAAATGTTCATTGCAGTACTATTTACAACAGCCAGGACATGGAAGAAATCTAGATGTTTAGCAACAGATGAATGGATAAAGAAGATGTGGTATATATAATATATATACAATGGAATATTACTCAGCCATGAAAAGGAATGAAATTGTCAGTTGAAGTGATATGAACCTAGAGTCTGTCATACAGTCTGAAGTAAGTCAGAAAGAGAAAAATAAATATCATATATGAATGTTTATATATGGAATCTAGAAAATGGTACTCATGAACCCATTTGCAGGGCAGGAATAGAGGCACAGATGAGAGAACAGACTTGTGCATATGAAGGGAGAAGGAGAGAGGGAGACTTGAGGAAGAACTGAGAAGAATTGAGAAAGTAGCATTGACATGTATACACTACCATGTGCAAAATAGATAGTTAGTGGGAAGCTGCTGCATAGCCCAAGGAGCTCAGCTTGGTGCTCTGTGATGACCTAGAGGGGTAAAATCGGAGGATGGGAGGGAGGCTCAAGAGGGAAGGGATATATGTATGCATATGGCCAATTCACAATGTTGTACAGCAGAAACTAACACAACATTATAAAGCAATTATATTCCAATAAAGCACAAACAAAAAACAACTTGGCTCCTGGAAAAGGAAAAAACATTCAATAAAATTTTTATAGAAATAGAAAAAATAATCTTCAAAAAGTCACTGAACAACCAACATTTCTTAGAAATGGCTCACCTCCCTGATTTCAAAGTATGCTTCATAGCTATAGCAATAAAAATGGTATGATGTTAATACTAAAATAGATATATACACCATTAAGCAAAATAAAGAGCCCCAAATTAAACATATGCATAAACAGTCAATTATTTGACAAGGAAGCCAAGTTCCTTATTTATGATGATAACACATTGTCTCAACTTCACATTGTCCTCTTGAGAACTGTATGAGGCAAGGTAAGCAAAATTATTTATGTCAAATCTAAACTCCAGATACAACTTGCTGTTTCAACTTCAAAGCAGAAACATGTAAATCTCAGTAACATACTCCTCCCATCACTCTCATGAATAGCTCATTCTGATCAGAAACCAGAGCAGGCACCAGGACAACAGAAGTGTCTACAGAGATCCAAGGAATCTGCTTGCACTGGGTCCTTTGGGAAAGGACAACATAGAAAGGGCAGAGAATGGTTCTTCATATTACAGAGAACTTCTGTTACCAGCTCCCATTAACTGGTTGAAATAAAAAATCAGGGGGAACTTCCTGAGCATAAGAAACCTACCTGCCTAACAATTTCTGGATTTTCTTCTATGGATGACAACAAAAAAATAGTTCTGTCTGCTTGGCTGGATTAGCCCAAGAAAACGGTCAAGAGCAAAGAAATAAATACATTGTCAAACTGCGCAATTATGGATTCAACTAGAAATTTACGGTGAGGAAGAAAAGGAAAATGGTCTACTTTATGACATAACATTTACCTTGCTTGTATTTATCATATGTCATAAGAAGTTTCATCTTGAATATTCAGAAGTCTATTCTTTTGATAAACCATTTCACAAATTCAAAGTTCCACATTACATTCAACAAATGTATTTTGTGAGTTACCTGTTAAAACACTGCCTTTAAACCAGAAAATAACTGTCTTCTTTTACCTAGTGATTTACTTGAAAATGATATTAAAGAAATTTCACAGAGGTGATAAAATTTGAAATACTTAAGATAATCTTCTCAGAAATAGCTGTGAATTGTGGGTTCCTCTAACCATGTAATGTTCTATAAAGGAAAGAGTATTCCATTCATCATGATTAGTTAGTCAATAACCAATAAACAACAAAGCCCCTCTCTGTATACCACAGACATATTTTCTGTTAAACTATATTTCCTCTCCTTCAGCAACCATCAGAGTAATTAGAATTTGATTTTGCTCTTAAAGGGAAGGTGAAATGGAAGAAACAGTGTGTGGTCCTTAGGGGTGGTCCTCTAGGGAAGCATAGAAAAGAAAATTAACAGGGTTGACAGTTAACTAAGAAAAGAAAGTAGAGAGGAATAGTGAGTGGAAGAGTAAAACTTTAAATGAGAGAAAGGGAGATGGAGATGCTTTTTGGAGACTAAGCATGTGACTTTAAGTGGCAGGTGGACTTGAAGCCAATAGGTGTGTGGATAAAGGAGAATAAATAGATGAAGAGAAGAGATGCTGATTCCGTTTCATGCATGCATAAAAGGTGCCAGGAATGTCCCCACACTCTGCATTTCTGCCAATTGGTTCCTGAGGCCAGAATGACTCCTTTAAAGGTCCGTGTCTTTGATTCTTGAATTTATTTCCTGTGGAACTCAGTGCATTCTCACAGAGGATAGCCTGTTAGATCATAAGGCATGCATTTAGCAGATCCTTTGCTAAAGATGTTTAATCAGAGAAAGGGTGTCAGAACAAGAGGGCATAAGTCCTTCCAGGATAATAAGAAAGTAATTCACCAACAAGGCAACGTTGGAAATGGGATGGATCTCGAGATGAATGTCCCATGTTATACCATCAACCAAAGGATTCACTGGCATGTGAACTCACAGGAGATGCTAAGGATGAGGACATTCTACTCAGAGTAATTTACTTGTTTACTACTTTGCTCAGGGCTGCCAACTGTGGGAATCAAAGGTCTGAATCTATACATGTGACAATATAAGGGTTAAGACCCAGAAAAAGAGAAGTTGCAGAGCAGGCTATAATGCCTAATAACTTGGGTTTATATCAAGTAGCAGCTTCTACCATAAAACGGCTGATTTTTCTAATCTGGTTCTGCTTGTCCCACCACTTTGCAGTCCAACCAAAATGATTCATTTACCTAACAATTAAAAATAGAACAGTTATCAAAATAGTCAACCTGTCAAGATATAGAAAATAACCCAAAATATATTGTCACATCTATTTGCAGATTTAAGGGTTGAATATGAATACCTTTTAAATGGGTGGGCTCAGGAAACTCAAACAGGGGCTCTGTATCAACCTAGAGGGGTGGGATGGGGAGGGAGATGGGAGGGAGGTTCAAAAGAGAAGGGGTATATGTATACCTATGGCTGATTTATGCTGAGGTTTGACAGAAAACAACAAAATTATATAAAGCAATTATCCTTCAATAAATAAATAAAAAGTTTTATCCATAAATGAAATTTATAAATTTATTTCCTGAAGAACTCAGTGTTCCACTTAACATATAAAACTGAAATACCTTAATATTAGAGTATGTTCTAGGTGGTTAAAATCCACACACAAACTAATAATTTGGAAGTTAAAACTAGTTTTTTCAGAGCTTTCTAAACACTTTTTCACAATTCTTACCTATGAGAGTGAATTTTATGCTGATCTAGAGCATCATTGGTAGTTCTTTAAGGATTCTAGAAGGAAAACAACTAATGTAAATAACTTTATAAAAAATCTTTTTATTTTATATTGGAGTATAGCTGATTAACAATGTTGTAATAGTTTCAAATGGACAGCAAAGGGACTCAGCCATACATATACATGTAGCTATTTTCCTCCAAGTTCCCCTCCCATCCAGTCTGCCACATAACATTGAGCAGAGTTCCACATGCTATACAGTAGGTCCTTGTTGGTTGTCCATTTTATTTTTAAAATTTTTAAATTGGAGAAAAATTGCTTTATAATGTTGTGTGAATAATTTATGAAATAATTTATGGTCAAGTCCTGAGAGTCAAGAAAATCAAAGTAATAGTAGAGTTGGGTAAATTTCTTTCCTTGTTGGGCTTCCCCGGTGGCTCAGATGGTAAAGAAATCTTCCTGCAAGGTAGGAGATCTGGGTCTGATCACTGGGACATGAAGATACCCTGGAGAAGGGAATGGTTATCCACTCCAGTATTCTTGCCTGGAGAATTCTATGGACTGAGGAGCCTGCTGGGCTGCAGTCCATGAGGTCACAAAGGTCACAACTGTGAGACTAGCACTGAGAGACTAACACTTTTACTTTTTACTTCCTTCCTGGTTAACTAGCTGGTTGATATGGAACTAACCATTTAACTTTTTGGAACTGTAAATCCGTCACTAAAGTAACAAGGACAAAAAATTTACTGGGGATAAGAGTGAAGTAGATTTTTCTAAAGCAGATTTCAACTTTAAAGGTCAAAGCTTCTGCAAATATACAATCAACTTACAGAATCTTTGATATAGGTAACCTCAACCCTGCCTGCTGTGCTGCAATGCATGGGGTTGCAAAGAGTTGGACACAACTGAGTGCTGAACTGAACTGAACCTCAACCCTAATGATCCTTGCCTGCCAATATTCATACCCTTATGTATTCTGCCTTTAACAAAGGGCTGGGCCTTTTTACTCATTACTTCTGATATTAGGTTACAAAAAGACTGATTTCCATCCTGCTCTCACGATCTTCCTTCTCCCTCCCCTCTTTCTTGAAGGAAACTACCATGATGTGAGCTGTCCCATGGAAAGGCAAGGAACTGAGAGAGGCTCCCAGCCAATAGCCAGCAAGGATTTGAGGCCATTGGTCCAAAAGCCCAGGAGGGCTGCACTGAACCCTGCCAATGACACCTGAGTGGGCTTGGAAGCAGATCTTCCCCCAGTGGAAAATTCAGATGAGACTATAGCACCAGCTAGTACTTGATTATAGTCTTGTCAGAGATCTTTAGCAAGGCATCAGCCAAGCTTCACTCAGATTCCTATTGGAAGAGCTGTAAGGTAATAAATGTGTGCTGTTTTATCTTGGGATAGTTATTATGCTGCAATAGTAATTATCAATTACTAATACAGGCTCCAAAAAAAATCACACCTATTTTGAAAGAGCCAAGAATTGGGATCATAGATAGGGGAATGAGGAATTTCTTTCCTGAGTGACTAGACTCAACAAGCACTGATAGAACAGGTCAAGCAAAGTAAAGGAATGCAATACAGTATTCCTGCTATGAACCAGCTTACAGGCTTTGTACAAACACAAAGTAACTTAGAAGTGACAGGGACGGGCAGCTGTTTACCAAACCTATTTCTGTTCTGTCCATTCACTAAGCTAGAAACACTTCCCAGCCTCCCCTGGAATGTGACTTGATCCAAATATTAGGTAAGGGCTCAGGCAGGGCAGTAGTTTTAGGCTTGGCCCTAAACCTTTCAGTATCTTGCCTGCTACCTGTTTGATACAGAAGAGCAGAACAACCTTAGAAATCAACATTGAAGATGGTAAGCAACAAAAGCAGAAGCAGGTGAGCATGAGCCTCGGTCTGTGAAATGTCACTCAGAGGAGAGCCATCTGCCTATCAACAATGTCTATTTTGGACTTCATCTGATGAGAAATACACTTCTATTATCTTAAGCCACTGAGATTTGGCAGATTATCTGTTACATGAGCTAACATTATACTATTAAATGTAGTACAGAACAATACAAGGCTATATGTAATTAACATTCTTAATGAGGATTTGAAAGAGGCCTATAACTGAAAAACGCTGGGACATGATTTTTAGTCATTTCTCTTCAGTGTTAGGGCTTCCCTGGTAGCTCAGCGGTTAAAGCGTCTGTCAGCAATGCGGGAGACCTGCGTTCGATCCCTGGGTTGGGAAGATGCCCTGGAGAAGGAAATGGCAACCCACTCCAGTATTCTTGCCTGGAGAATCCCATGGATGGAGGAGCCTGTTGGGCTACAGTCCACAGGGTCGCAAAGAGACGGATACGACTGACCGACTTCACTTTCGCTTTCTTCAATGTTAAGTACTGATATGACTTTGAACAAGTCACTTTTCTGGGCTAGATAATATTTCAAACAGCCTTCCTTTCTAAATGCCTACCTTTGCAGAATGCTAAGTCTTAAATTTGATAGTTCAAAGACTGTGTGAGGTTACACTTAGCCATCATGCAATTCCTCTAGCTTTTGAAAATGAAGCAATTTGCATCTCCATTGTACAGTGTATCATCTATATTCTTCCATTATAACATCTTTCATCCATTTTTCATATGTACCTTTCATTGGTCTTCTTCTTCAATAAAGCTAAATGTCTTTGGCATCAGAAATTATATTTTATTAATCTTTACACTGTAAGACTTAGCATAGTGTCTGGTACAGAGTAGGATGGAAAAACAAGTGATTTGGTGAGGGTGGAACAAATGTCATAACATTTTCAAAGGTTCAAGCAGGGACTGAGACAGCATAAAGAGGAGAGGGGAAGGAGTCTCTGAGTAATGAGGTGGATAGGAGGGGAGATGGTAGTATTGGAATTTGAACTACTATGTACTAGATATGGGTTAAACATTAACTGTTCCAGGTGGTGGCAATTTGTTCCATGAGTAAAGGAAATAGGTGGGGACTTGAGAGAGCCTACCTAACCAAAAAATTGGCCAAATTGCTGTTATCTACATAAGTATCCTAGCCTGTTGACACTTTATATAAGGATTAAAAAGGAAAGAGCTTGGAGGACAGAATCCAATAAATCCTCATGAGTTCTACAACTCTTTCCTCCAGGGTTGATTAATTCTAACAAGGCAGAGACATGGACAAAAGAAATGAGTCTTCAAATACAGATTTAATACTCCTGGGCCTCTTCCCTGATATGAAACATGTCAACTTCCTTGTCTGTGCCATTCTCCTGATCTACACCATGGCTCTCACCTCAAACTCCATTCTAATCCTCCTAATCTGGGTGGATTCTCACCTCCACATGCCCATGTACTTCCTGCTCAGCCAACTGGCTCTCATGGACATGACATTAATCTCTAGCATCGTACCCAAGATGGCAACTGACTTCTTCTCAGGGAAGAGAAACATATCACGAGTGGCCTGTGGAACTCAGATCTTCTTCTTCCTGACTGTAGGAATTGCTGAGTGCACCCTCATCACCCTCATGTCCTATGACCGATATGTGGCCATCTGCAACCCTCTGAGATACACCCTCATCATGAGCCAGAAAGTCTGTCTGCAGATGGCTGCCATCTCCTGGGCTGGGGGTGCCCTTACATCACTTGCACACACGGCCTATGCCATGCATTTCCCCATCTGCGGTTCCAGAGAGATTCCCCATTTCCTCTGTGAGACCATGTCCATCCTAAAATTGGCCTGTGATGATGTCTCTGCCTATGAGAAGGCTTTGGTAGTGACAAGTATTGTGGTGCTCCTCATCCCCTTGTCCCTCATCATGTCCTCTTACGCTCTCATATTCCTTGCTGTCCTCCACATGAAATCTCCAAAGGGAAGGGACAAAGCTCTAGCCACTTGCTTTTCCCACTTGACTGTAGTGTGCCTCTATTATGGCCCTGCCATGGTGGTCTACATGAGGCCTAGTTCCTATCATAATCCCAGACTGGACCAAGTCCTCTTTATACTTGACCCTATTCTCACTCCTCTGCTAAATCCTTTGATTTATAGTCTTAGAAACAAAGAAGTGCTGGGGGCCCTAAGGAAGGTTCTAACTTCATGATACAGAATCAAACTAAAAGAAGAAGATATGCCCATTTGTAATCACTAACTTTAATACAGTCTAAATAAATTAGACTCATGTTAAGAAGTCTTACATTTCAAATTATCCATTCATCCACAAATATTTAATGTCTCCATTTTAGGTACTTTTGGCATCATCTTTAGAATCGCTTTAGAATCATAGTGGAATTTCTCAGTTTTGTTTTTTTTTTCTTTTTATTTCTCGTGGTTTCACTTGTGCTTCCCTGCTTTGGAACATTTTTACAATATTCAGTTTCTACATAGAAGCTGTGAACTTCCACAAGTGTGGTGGCAGTAGCAAACTGATGATAAAACTCCACAGAAACTGGAGTTTTGGAAAGCTGGAAAATTAGATCAATGATAGAACTTTCTACCTCTGAGAAACATATAGGTCTCATTCAACCCCTTAAAGAAGCACACCTTGACATAAATCCAGAAATGTTATATGCCTGTGTTCTCCATCTTCAAAAACATGCATGTATCCATTCACACACAAAATGACCATATATAAACCACTCTTGATACACAACACTTTGCATTTCCAAAACCTTAATTAAGTATACTCAAGTTGAACTGTAACACTGCAACCAAAGAATAGAATAAAGAGAGCCAAGATTACAGATTTTGATAATAATTTAAAAGCCACTGAGCACAAACCAGTGGATGAAATGTTTTCATTTTTTAGCTCAATCAAGTAGTTCATCTGAATACAACTAATAGATGGGGAAACAGTGGAAACAGTGTCAGACTTTATTTTTTTGGACTCCAAAATCACTGCAGATGGTGACTGCAGCCATGAAATTAAAAGACACTTGCTCCTTGGAAGGAAAGTTATGACCCACCTAGACAGCATATTAAAAAGCAGAGACATTGTCAACAAAGGTGTATCTAGTCAAGGCTATGGTTTTTCCAGTGGTCATGTATGGATGTGAGAGTTGGACTATAAAGAAGGCTGAGTGCTGAAGAATTGATGCTTTCAAACTGTGTACAAAGTCACGAACCTCCATCCATAGTTCATCAGGCACTCTGTCTATCAGATCTAGTCCCTTAAATCTATTTCTCACTTCATTTAAATGCAGAGTTCCAGAGAATAGCAAGGAGAGATAAGAAAGCCTTCCTCAGAGATCAATGCAAAGAAGTAGAGGAAAACAATAGAATGGGAAAGACCAGAGATCACTTCAAGAAAATTAGAGATACCAAGGGAACATTTCATGCAAATATGGGCTCAATAAAGGACAGAAATGGTATGGACCTGACAGAAGCAGAAGATATTAAAAGGAGGTGGCAAGAATACACAGAAGAACTGTACAAAAAAAGATCTTCACGATCAAGATAATCACGAAGTGTGATCACTCACACTCACCTAGAGCCAGACATCCTGGAATGTGAAGTCAAGTGGGCTTTAGGAAGCAGCACTACGAACAAAGCTAGTGGAGGTGATGGAATTCCAGTTGAACTATTTCAAATCCTTAAAGATGATTCTGTGAAAGTGCTGCACTCAATATGCCAGCAAATTTGGAAAACTCAGCAGTGGCCACAGGACTGGAAAAGGTCAGTTTTCATTCCAATCCCAAAGAAAGGCAATGCCAAAGAATGCTCAAACTACCGCACAATTGCACTCATCTCACACACTAGTAAAGTAATGCTCAAAATTCTCCAAGCCAGGCTTCAGCAATACGTGAACCATGAATTTCCAGATATTCAAGCTGGTTTTAGAAAAGGCAGAGGAACCAGAGATCAAATTGCTAACATCT
>NW_011492711.1:143668-145510 GCF_000754665.1 Bison bison bison
TCTGAAGGAGATGGGAATACCAGACCGCCTGACCTGCCTCTTGAGAAACCTGTATACAGGTCAGGAAGCAACAGTTAGAACTGGACGTGGAACAACAGACTGGTTCCAAATAGGAAAAGGAGTACATCAAGGCTGTATATTGTCACCCTGCTTATTTAACTTATATGCAGAATACATCATGAGAAACACTGGGCTGGAGGAAGCACAAACTGGAAACAAGATTGCTGGGAGAAATATCAATAACGTCAGATATGCAGATGACACCACCCTTATGGCAGAAAGTGAAGAGGAACTAAAGAGCCTCTTGATGAAAGTGAAAGAGAAGAGTGAAAAAGTTGGCTTAAAGCTCAACATTCAGAAAACTAAGATCATAGCATCCGGTCCCATCACTTCATGGGAAATAGATGGGGCAACAGTGTCAGACTTTATTTTTTGGGGCTCCCAAATCACTGCAGATGGTGATTGCAGCCATGAAGTTAAAAGACACTTTCTGCTTTTTGGTATTTGTTATCAATTTTGTACCTATATCTTCTTTATAATTTTTGTGACATTTTTTTTTTCTCTTTCTTTTCCTTCTTCTTTTCTTTAACATTGTATTTTTGAAATTCCAAACTCTACTCTAGATTTTTAACTTTTGCTTTTTGGTATTGGTTATCAATTTTGTACCTATATTTTCTTAAATTTTTGTGATTTTGTTTTTTCTTTTTCTTTTTCTCTCTTTCTTTTCCTTCTTCTTTTCTTTAACATCGTATTTTTGAAATTCCAAACTCTACTCTAGATTTTTAATTTTTGCTTTTAGGTATTTGTTACCAATTTTGTACCCTTAATAACCCAATCTTCAGTACCCATTTTTTACTAGGGAGCGAGATTACTGGCTTGACTGCTCTCTCCCCCTTTGGACTCTCCTTTTTTTCCACCAGGTCGCCTGTGTCTCCTCCCTAACCCCTCTCTACTCTACCCAACTCTGTGAATTTCTGTGTGTTCCAGATGGTGGAGAACACTTAGGGAACTGATTACTGGCTGGATCTGTCTCTCTCCTTTTCATTCCCTCCTTTTATCCTCCTGGCCACCTCTGTTTCCTTCCTCCCTCTTCTCTTCTCTGTATAACTCCGTGAACATCTCTGAGCGGTCCAGTTGTGGAGTGCACATAAGGAAGTGATTACTGGTTAGCCCGCTCTCTCCTCTATTGATTCCACCTCATCTCATTCGGGTCACCTCTAACTTCCTCCTCCCTCTTCTCTTCTTCATGTAATGCTGTGCACCTCTCTGGGTGACCCTCACGGTGGAGAAACTTTTCATCTTTAACCTAGATGTTTTATCAATGGTGCTGTATAGAAGGAAAAGTTTTGAGACTACTGTAAAAATAAGACCGATAACTGGAAGCAGGAGACTTAAGTCCAAACCCTGACTCCAGGGAACATTAATTGACAGGAGCTCATCAAATGCCTCCATACCTACACTGAAACCAAGCACCACACAAGGGCCAACAAGTTCCAGGGCAAGACATACCAAGCAAATTCTCCAGCAACACAGGAACACAGCCCTGAGCTCCAATATACAGGCTGCCCAAAGTCACCCCAAAACCATAGACATTTCATAACTCATTACTGGACACTTCATTGCACTCCAGAGAGAAGAAATCCAGCTCCACCCATCAGAACACCGACACAAGCTTCCCTAACCAAGAAACCTCGACAAGCCACCTGTACAAACCCACACACAGTGAGGAAACGCCACAATAAATAGAACTCCACAAACTGCCAGAATACAGAAAGGACACCCCAAACTCAGCAATTTAAACCAGATGAAGAGACAGAGGAATATCCAGCAGGTAAAGGAACA
>NW_011492711.1:145610-145943 GCF_000754665.1 Bison bison bison
GAGGAAACCAGAAGGGAAAGAGACACGTGTACCCCAATGTTCATCGCAGCATTGTTATATAGCCAGGACATGGAAGCAACCTAGATGTCCATCAGCAGATGAATGGATAGAAAGCTGTGGTACCTATACACAATGGAGTATTACTAAGCCATTAAAAAGAATACATTTGAATCAGTTCTAATGAGGTGGATGAAACTGGAGCCTATTATACAGAGTGAAGTAAGCCAGAAAGAAAAACACCAATACAGTATACTAAGGCATATATATGGAATTTAGAAAGATGGTAGTAATAACCCTGTATACGAGACAGCAAAAGAGACACTGACGTATAGA
>NW_011492711.1:146043-148029 GCF_000754665.1 Bison bison bison
GACAAGCCACCTGTACAAACCCACACACAGTGAGGAAACGCCACAATAAATAGAACTCCACAAACTGCCAGAATACAGAAAGGACACCCCAAACTCAGCAATTTAAACCAGATGAAGAGACAGAGGAATATCCAGCAGGTAAAGGAACAGGATAAATGCCCACCAAACCAAACCAAAGAGGAAGAGATAGGGAATCTACCTGATAAAGAATTCCGAATAATGATAGTGAAATTGATCCAAAATCTTGAAATCAAAATGGAATCACAGATAAATAGCCTGGAGACAAAGATTGAGAAGATGCAAGAAAGGTTTAACAAGGACCTAGAAGAATAAAAAAGAGTCAATATATAATGAATAATGCAATAAAATGAGATCAAAAACAATCTGGAGGCAACAAATAGTAGAATAACAGAGGCAGAAGATAGGATTAGTGAATTAGAAGATAGAATGGTAGAAATAAATGAATCAGAGAGGAAAAAAGAAAAATTAATTAAAAGAAATGAGGACAATCTCAGAGACCTCCAGGACAATATTAAAAGCTACAACATTCGAATCATAGGGGTCCCAGAAGAAGAAGACAAAAAGAAAGACCATGAGAAAATACTTGAGGAGATAATAGTTGAAAACTTTCCTAAAATGGGGAAGGAAATAATCACTCAAGTCCAAGAAACCCAGAGAGTCCCAAACAGGATAAACCCAAGGCGAAACACCCCAAGACACATATTAATCAAATTAACAAAGATCAAACACAAAGAACAAATATTAAAAGCAGCAAGGGAAAAACAACAAATAACACACAAGGGAATTCCCATAAGGCTAACAGCCGATCTTTCAATAGAAACTCTCCAAGCCAGGAGGGAATGGCAAGACATACTTAAAGTGATGAAAGAAAATAACCTACAGCCCAGATTATTGTACCCAGCAAGGATTTCATTCAAGTATGAAGGAGAAATCAAAAGCTTCTCAGACAAGCAAAAGCTGAGAGAATTCAGCACCACCAAACCAGCTCTCCAACAAATACTAAAGGATATTCTCTAGACAGGAAACACAAAAATGGTGTATAAATCTGAACCCAAAACAATAAAGTAAATGGCAATGGGATCATACTTATCAATAATTACCTTAAACATAAATGGGTTGAATGCCCCAACCAAAAGACAAAGACTGGCTGAATGCATACAAAAACAAGACCCCTACATATGTTGTCTACAAGAGACCCACCTCAAAACAGGGGACACATATAGACTGAAAGTGAAGGGCTGGAAAAAGATTTTCCATGCAAATAGGGACCAAAAGAAAGCAGGAGTAGCAATACTCGTATCATGTAAGATAGACTTTAAAACAAAGGCTGTGAAAAGAGACAAAAAAGGTCATTACATAATGATCAAAGGATCAATCCAAGAAGATATAACAATTATAAATATATATGCACCCAACATAGGAGCACCGCAATATGTAAGACAAATACTAACAAGTATGAAAGGAGAAATTAACAATAACACAATAATAGTGGGAGACTTTAATACCCCACTCACACCTATGGATAGATCAACTAAACAGAAAATTAACAAGGAAACACAAACTTTAAATGATACAATAGACCAGTTAGACCTAATTGATATCTATAGGACATTTCATCCCAAAACAATGAATTTCACCTTTTTCTCAAGCGCACACGGAACTTTCTCCACATCCTGGGCCATAAATCTAGCCTTGGTAAATTCAGAAAAATTGAAATCATTCCAAGCATCTTTTCTGAGCACAATGCAGTAAGATTAGATCTCAACTACAGGAGAAAAACTATTAAAAATTCCAACATATGGAGGCTGAACAACACACTGCTGAGTAACCAAAAAATCACAGAAGAAATCAAAAAAGAAATCAAAATTTGCATAGAAACGAATGAAAATGAAAACACAACAACCCAAAACCTGTGGGACACTGTAAAAGCAGTCCTAAGGGGAAAGTTCATAGCAATACAGGCAT
>NW_011492711.1:148129-148888 GCF_000754665.1 Bison bison bison
GAAAAATAAAAACCAATATGATTATCTCAATAGATGCAGAGAAAGCCTTTGACAAAATTCAACATCCATTTATGATAAAAACTACTCCAGAAAGCAGGAATACAAGGAACATACCTCAACATAATAAAAGCTATATATGACAAACCCACAGCAAACATTATCCTCAATGGTGAAAAATTGAAAGCATTTCCTCTAAAGTCAGGAACAAGACAAGGGTGCCCACTTTCACCATTACTATTCAACATAGTTTTGGAAGTTTTGGCCACAGCAATCAGAGCAGAAAAAGAAATACAAGGAATCCAAATTGGAAAGGAAGAAGTAAAACTCCCACTGTTTGCAGATGACATGATCCTCTACCTAGAAAACCCTAAAGACTCCACCAGAAAATTACTAGAACTAATCAATGATTATAGTAAAGTCGCAGGATATAAAATCAACACACAGAAATCCCTTGCATTCCTATACACTAATAATGAGAAAACAGAAAGAGAAATTAAGGAAACAATTCCATTCACCATTGCAATGAAAAGAATAAAATACTTAGGAATATATCTACCTAAAGAAACTAAAGACCTATATATAGAAAACTATAAAACACTGGTGAAAGAAATCAAAGAGGACACTAATAGATGGAGAAGTATACCATGTTCATGGGTTGGAAGAATCAATATAGTGAAAATGAGTATACTACCCAAAGAAATTTATAGATTCAATGCAATCCCTATCAAGCTACCAACGGTATTCTTCACAGAGCTAAAA
>NW_011492711.1:148988-149866 GCF_000754665.1 Bison bison bison
GAATGAAAATGAAAACACAACAACCCAAAAGCTGTGGGACACTGTAAAAGCAGTCCTAAGGGGAAAGTTCATAGCAATACAGGCATACCTCAAGAAACAAGAAAAAAGTCAAATAAATAATCTAACTCTACACCTAAAGCAACTAGAAAAGGAAGAAATGAAGAACCCCAGGGTCAGTAGAAGGAAAGAAATCTTAAAACTTAGAGCAGAAATAAATGCAAAAGAAACAAAAGAGACCATAGCAAAAATCAACAAAGCCAAAAGCTGGTTCTTTGAAAGGATAAATAAAATTGACAAACCATTAGCCAGACTCATCAAGAAACAAAGGGAGAAAAATCAAATCAATAAAATTAGAAATGAAAATGGAGAGATCACAACAGACAACACAGAAATACAAAGGATCATAAGAGACTACTATCAACAATTATATGGCGATAAAATGGACAACGTGGAAGAAATGGACAAATTCTTAGAAAAGTACAACTTTCCAAAACTGGACCAGGAAGAAATAGAAAATCTTAACAGACCCATCACAAGCACAGAAATTGAAACTGTAATCGGAAATCTTCCAGCAAACAAAAGCCCAGGTCCAGACGGCTTCACAGCTGAATTCCATCAAAAATTTAGAGAAGAGCTAACACCTATCCTACTCAAACTCTTCCAGAAAATTGCAGAGAAAGGTAAACTTCCAAACTCATTCTATGAGGCCACCATCACCATAATACCAAAACCTGACAAAGATCCCACAAAAAAAGAAAACTACAGGCCAATATCACTGATGAACATAGATGCAAAAATCCTTAACAAAATTCTAGCAATCAGAATCCAACAACACATTAAAAAGATCATACACCATGACCAAGTGGGCTTTATCCCAG
>NW_011492711.1:150289-150570 GCF_000754665.1 Bison bison bison
TTCTAACACCATACACAAAAATAAACTCAAAATGGATTAAAGATCTAAACGTAAGACCAGAAACTATAAAACTCCTAGAGGAGAACATAGGCAAAACACTCTCCGACATACATCACAGCAGGATCCTCTATGACCCACCTGCCAGAATATTGGAAATGAAAGCAAAAATAAACAAATGGGACCTAATTGAACTTAAAAGCTTCTGCACAACTAAGGAAACTATTAGCAAGGTGAAAAGACAGCTTTCAGAATGGGAGAAAATAATAGCAAATGAAGCAACT
>NW_011492711.1:150841-187081 GCF_000754665.1 Bison bison bison
GAAGGGAAAGAGACACGTGTACCCCAATGTTCATCGCAGCATTGTTTATAATAGCCAGGACATGGAAGCAACCTAGATGTCCATCAGCAGATGAATGGATAAGAAAGCTGTGGTACCTATACACAATGGAGTATTACTAAGCCATTAAAAAGAATACATTTGAATCAGTTCTAATGAGGTGGATGAAACTGGAGCCTATTATACAGAGTGAAGTAAGCCAGAAAGAAAAACACCAATACAGTATACTAAGGCATATATATGGAATTTAGAAAGATGGTAGTAATAACCCTGTATACGAGACAGCAAAAGAGACACTGACGTATAGAACAGTCTTTTGGACTCTGTGGGAGAGGGAGAGGGTGGGATGATTTGGGAGAATGGCATTGAAAATGTATAATATCATATATGAAATGAGTCGCCAGTCCAGGTTCAATGCACGATACTGGATGCTTGGGGCTGGTGCACTGGGATGACCCAGAGGGATGGTATGGGGAGGGAGGAGGGAGGAGGGTTCAGGATGGGGAACACATGTATACCTGAGGCAGATTCACTTTGATATATGGCAAAACCAATACAATATTGTAAAGTTAAATAAAATAAAATTTAAAAATGAAAAATGAAAAAAAAATTAAGATAAAAAAAAGACACTTTCTCCTTGGAAGGAAAGTTATGACCTACCTAGAAAGCATATTAAAAAGCAGAGACATTACTTTGTCAACAAAGGTGTGTCTAGTCAAGGCTATGGTTTTTCCAGTGGTCATGTATGGATGTGAGAGATGGACTATAAAGAAAGCTGAGTGCTGAAGAATTGATGCTTTCGAACTGTGGTGTTGGAGAAGACTCTTGAGAGTCCCTGGGACTGCAAGAAGATCCAACCAGACCATTCTGAAGATCAGTCCTCGGTATTCATTGGAAGGACTGATGTTGACAGTGAAACTCCAATATTTGGCCACCCGATGCAAAGAGCTGATTCATTTGAAAAGACCCTGATGCTGGGAAACATTGAAGGCAGGAGGAGCAGGGGACAACAGAGGATGAGATGGTTGGATGGCATCACCGAGTCAATGGACATGAGTTTGGGTAGACTGCGGCAGTTGGTGATGAACAGAGATGCCTGGTGTGCTGGGGTTCATGGGGTTTCAAAGAGTTGGACATGACTGAGCGACTGAACTGAACTGATGGATAGGGAAGCCTGGCATACTGCAGTCCATGGGGTCGCAAAGAGTCAGACATGACTGAGCGACTGAACTGAACTGAAGGTTTATGAACGTTAACAATTGAACAAAAATAAAGTATGATGTGCTAAATGAGATCAATGACTCAAGAGTATTTCATGGTTTAAAAATATCAGTCTCTTTAATGATGATTGAATGAATTATGCAAAGACCTGCTGACAGAGAAAGGACCAAATTATCTCAGTCCCTGAACTATGACTTACAAATCAGTTCTTGTATGTCAAAGAAATTTAACACTCAGCACTTCAGTAAAAACATTATACAATACTGAGAAAATGCCAACAAATCAGCACTCATCAAAATGAAACAGTCTAAACTTTCTTAAGCCATGCCTCAGATTTACTGAATCAAACCAAGATCCCACATGGTCCATATTCCCCATAAAGCTGGAAAAGACTATCTGATCCCATTCCAATTTCACTGTTCATCCCTAATTGCACTTAGTTCACAGTCTCATATTCTGTTCCTTTATTGTTTCAATAGCTTCATTACTGGTCTTCATACCCCAGACTCTTCCCATCTCATACAACATCCATGCAGTTGCTAGAAGTAGGTTTTCTAGTAGGTCATTATGTTCCTTCCATTTCCACAAGATTAAAAAAAAAACAACAATAATGCCTACCTTATATTCAAACTCTTTAGAAATTATCTAACTGGACTCCAGACTTAATCTTGACTACTTTCTTCCATTCCTTTCACATACTCACACTTCAGCTTCATAGAATCATGTTTTTCTTCTCAGAGTATGTCTTCTACTATTGAGAAAGTCAACGTTCTTGTCCAAAATGGCCTTCTCATCTGTCCTGACCTTTTATTCATGGTGTGAACATAGAGTTTGGAGCAAAAAGTTGGGTTTAATCTTGACTTGCCAGATATGGAACATTGGACAATGTGGTCATGCATCTATTTTCTCATGTACAGAACTGGAGTTAGAATACCTGCCAGGGACCTAAAGAATTCACATGCCAATCAATACCTGGCCTGGAGCAGTCATATCTTTCATGTTTCTCATTTCCTTATTCAAATATCACCTGCTCTATGATCATTCTGCCTGATCCTCAATAAAGTCAGTCCCTTCCTCCCTTCTCTTTCCAGTGTGCTTGTTCCCAGAGCTTTAAATCTCTAACTCTGCACTTAAGAATGTGGGATGATTGTGACTTCTTTGTCTTGAAAGGGACTGATGCCTTCCTCCACTACGACTGTGCCTACTCAGGATTACACAGTCTTAACTGTCACAGGCAGCACAGTGACAATTCAGTATTCCCTTGACCATACGGTGATCAGAATTGGAGCATCACACAAAAGTATACATTGCATAATTTAGTTTCATTAAGGACATTCATGAGATTAGCAATCTGTTTTTTTAAAAACAACTAACCAATCAATAAAAATGTTTATAGAAATCCAAGAATTTGCAAGGAAAGGAAATACAGCATACCAAATTAGGATTTTGAACTTCTGAGTTTCCTTATTTTTCTTTCTTTTTACATATGAAATAGGTTTGTGTGGTTGGTCTTTATTTGCTCCCAAGGGCATATAAAAGTTACAACTATTACAAAGGATCTACCAATATAAATGACCTGAAGACCAACAGAAAAGATCGTTTACAACAAAAGATATAAAGAAAGAACCACAATGCAACAGGGAGGAGGGCCAGAGATGCAGATTGGTCAGGAACAATAATCACAGATTGGTGATCCAAACAGGAGTATAATTAAAATTGCAGAGGTTTTCCAAAAGGAATGAAGAGTAGATCCCCACATTGGGCTCCCTAGTCTGAAGACCCTGTATTGGGACGATGAGCACTCAGAATATTTGGCTTTGAAGGCCAGTGGGGCTTATTTCTAGAGCACCAAAGGACTGAAGGAAACAGAGACTCCAGTCTTAAAGAGTGTATACAATATCTCATATACTTGGTGTCAAGAATAGAAGTAGTAATTTGAAACTTGCTTGGATCAATCTACTTGTTGATAATGGAGAGTGTCCCAGAGAGACAGGAGGCAACTGGGACTCACCTGGGGGACAAAGACATTGCAATATATATTTTAGGGAGCTCATCCCACCACGAGGACTTTGATGCAGCAAAGCATCATTTTGGATCCTCCCTTTCATTTATTAGTCTTGGGACATGGCCCCAAACACCAGCTGGTAGGCATCAGGCCTGAGATGCAATGGGCCATGCAGCTAGTAAGGCAGGGACACATTATCAGGCCAGATGCCCCCCTTTGCACCCACTGAACCCCTAGCTGCCCCAGGACCTGATTCCAACCACGAGGAGGCCCACAATCCAGCCCCACCTCCCAGTGGCCAACTAGCACCAGCAGTCAACCATGTCAAGAAATGGCCCAGTCATCATAGAACAGCAAACCCTCAACATACTCGGGGCACCTTTCTTTCTCAAGGTTGATTTGGCTATTTGGGGTGTTTTGTGGTTTCATACATGTTATAAAATTATTCTACCTTTGTGGGAAATGCCTTTGGTATTTTCATAGGAATTGCCTTAAATCTGTAGATTGCTTTAGATAATATGGCCATTTTAACAATATTAACTCTTCCAATAATACATGGAAAAAAATAAGAATGAACCATTACTTAGTAGTCAGTTGAATCAGTAATTGAAAAACTTCCCACAAATGAAAGTCCAGGACCAGATGACTTCAGAGGTGAATTCTACCAAATACTTAGAGACGAGTTAACACCTATCATTCTCAGATTTCAAAAACTGCAAAGGAAATATTGCTTTTGAACTCAATGTATGAGATTAGATTCACCCTGATACTAAGATTCAGGAAAAAAGAAAATTACAGGTCAATGTCATTGACACAAATGCAAAAATCCTCAACAAATAATAGCAGACTGCATCCAACAATGTATTAAAAGGATCATACACCACAGTCAAGTGGGATTTTATCATAAGGATGGAAACAGTTTTCAATATCTGAAAATCAGTCAATGACAAGTTGACAAACTGAAGCATAAAAACTATATGAACATCTCAATAGATGCAGGAAAGACTCTGGATAAAATTCAACATATTTTTATGATAGAAACTCTTCAGAAAGTAGGCACAGAAAGAACCTATCTCAACATAATAAAGACCATATATGACAAACCCACAGCTAATGTTATACTCAATGCTGAAAAGCTGAAAGCATTTCCTCTAAGATTAAAAAAAAAAAAAAAAGAATGTCCACGGTCATCACTTCAATTCAACATAGTTTTGGAAGTCTTAGACACAACAATCAGAATAGAAAAAGAAATGAAAAGAATTAAAATTGGAAAGAAAGAAAACTGTCACTGTTTGCAGATGACATAATACTATATGAAGAAAATTCTAAAGATTCTACCAAAAACCATCTACAATTCATGAATGAATTTGGTAAAGTTTCAGAATACAAAATTAGTACACATAAATCTCTTGGATTCCTATATGCTCACTGTGAAAGATCACAAAGAGAAATTAGGACACAATTCCTTATACCATCATATCAACAATAATAAAATATCTAGGAATACACCTGCTACTGCTAAGTCGCTTCAGTCGTGTCCAACTCTGTGCAACCCCATAGACGGCAGCCCACCAAGCTCCCCTGTCCCTGGGATTCTCCAGGCAAGAATACTGGATTGGGTTGCCATTTCCTTCTCCAGGAACACACCTACCTAGGCAAAAATCTGTACCCTGAATCTATAAGAAGCTTATGAAAGAAATTGAAGATGACACAAATGGATAGAAATATATACCATGTTCTTAAATTGGAAGAATTAATATTGTTAAAATGGGCAATCTACAGATTCAACACAATCTCTAAAACAACAGTTATTTTTCACAGGACTAGTACAAAATATTTTAAATTTTATATGGAAAAACAAAACCCTTGAAAATCCAAAGCAACCTAGAGAAAAAAGAACAGAGCTGGAGGAATCACGCTTCCTGACTTCAGACTATACTACAAAGATACAGTACTACAAAGGTATAATAATCAAAGCAGTATAGTAATGACACACACAGACACACACGCAAATAAAAAACAGAAACATGGGTCAACGGAACAGGATAGAGAGCCCAGAAGTAAATTCACACATACTAATTAAGATCAATTAATTTATGAAAAAGGAGGCAAGAATATATCATGGAGAAAAGAGCCTCTTCAATAAATGGTTCTGGGAAAACTAGACAGCTACAAGAAAAAGAATGAAATTAGAACACTCTGTAACACCATACACATATACAAAGAAATGGATTAAAGACACAAATATAAGGTCAATACTTCAAACCTCTTAGAGGAAAACATAGGCAGAACATTCTCTGATGTAAATAATAGCAAGATCATTTTTTCAATCCACTGCTGAGAGTAAGGAAACTGAAAACAAAAATAAACAAATGGTACTTAATTAAACTTAAACTTCTGCACAGCAAAAGAAAGCCTTAAACAAAATGAAAAAGACCTGCCACAGAATGAGAAAGATATTTGTAAACAGGGCAGCTGACAAGGGATTAATCTCCAAAATATACAAATAGGTCATTCAGTTCAATATCAAAAGAAAAAACAATCAAAAATTGGTTGGAAGATCTAAATAGATATTTCTCCAAAGAAGACATGCAATTGTCCAAAAAAAACACAATGGAAACATACTCAACATCTCTAATTATTGTTGTTTAGTTGCCTGCTGCTGCTGCTGCTACTAAGTCGCTTCAGTTGTGTCCGACTCTGTGCGACCCCATAGACGGCAGCCCACCAGGCTCCCCTGTCCCAGGGATTCTCCAGTCAAGAACACTGGACTGGGTTGCCATTTCCTTCTCCAATGCATGAAAGTGAAAAGTGTAAGTGAAGTTGCTCAGTTGTGTCTGACTCTTAACGACCCCATGGACTGCAGCCTACTAGGCTCCTCCGTCCATAGGATTTTCCAGGCAAGACTGGAGCGGGTTGCCATTGCCTTCTCCAGTTGCCTAGTCATGTTCAATTCTTTGTGACCCCATGGACTGCAGCACACACGGTGTCCCTGTCCTTCACTATCTCCCAGTTTGCTCAAACTCATGTCCATTGAGTTGATGATACCATCCAACCATCTCATTCTCTGTCGCCCCTTTCTCTTCCTGCCCTTAATCTTTCCCAGCATCAGGGTCTTTTCCAATGAGTCAGATCTTCACATCAGGTGGCCAAAGTATTGGAGCTTCAGTTTCAGCATCAGTTCTTGCAAAGAATTTCAGGGTTGATTTCCTTTAGGATTGACTGGTTTGATCTTGCTCTCCAAATAAAAACTAAAATGAGACAACACCTCACATTTGTTAGAATGGCCATCATCAAAAAAAAAAAAATAAATAAATCTACAAACAATTCTAGAGAGGGTGTGGAGAAAAGAGGACCTCTTCTACACTGTAGGTGGGAATGCAGGCTTGAATAGTCACTATGGAGAACAATATGGAGGTTCTTTCAATGACTAAAAATAAAGTTACCATACTATCCATCAATTCTACCAGAGAAAACCATAATTTGAAAACCATAACCAATTCTACCAGAGAAAGGCATATATCCAGAGGAAAACCATAATTTGAAAATACTTATATGTGGAACCTAAAGAAAAAATGGTACAAATGAACTTATTTAGAAAACAGAAATAGAGTCACAGATATAAAAAACAAACATGGTTATGATGGAGGTAAAAGGAGGAGGGATAAACTGGGAGATTGGGATTGACTTATACATACTGATATATATAAAATAGATAAATAATAAATATCTACTGTGTAGCACAGGGAACTCTTCCCAATACTCTGCAGTGATGCATATGGGAAAAGAATCTAAAAAAGAGTGCATATATACATGTGCATAACTGATTCGTATTGCTGTAGACCTGAAACTACACATTGCAAATCAACTACAGTCCAATAAAAATTGAAAATAAAAAACCCAGTGATCTGAATTATGAGGATAGGAAGACTGTTCCTGCTCCAATTAAGTCCATTCCTTTAAATTTTTTTTTTTTGTTATTTCAATACAATCTTGAAAGGTTACTTTCCATTTATGGTTATTACAAAATATTGGCCATATCACTGTGTTGTACAATATAATCCTGAGCCTGTTTTACACCCAATAGCGTAAAAATGTCCACTTCTTTCCACTTTTTCCCAGGTATATTGTCCCTCCCCACTCACACTGGCAACCAGCAGTTTGTTTTCTCTGCGTTTGAATCTGCTTCCTTTTTGTTATATTCACTAGTTTGGTGTATCTTTTAGATTCCACATATAAGTGATATCATAAAGTGTTTGTCTTTCTCCATATGACTTCATGTAGCAAGTGCTTTCCCTGTCCATCCATTTGAAACAATTGCAAAATTTCCTTCTTTTAAGCTTTCTTTTTTTAAAATTGGAGGATGATTGCTTTACAATGTTGTGATGTCTTCTGCTACACAACAGCATGAATTAGTTATAACCATATATGTATCACCTCCCTCTTGAGCCTCCCTCTCACACTCCCCATTCCACCCATCTAGGTTTCCACAGAGCATCAGACTGGGCTCCCTATGTTATACTGCAGCTTCTCCTAGCTATCTATTTTACACATGGTAGGGTATATGTAAATACTACTTTCTCAATTCACTCGACCCTCTCCTTCTCCCTCTGTGTCCACAAATCTTTTCTCTACATCTCCATCTCTATTCCTGCCCTTAAAGAAATTCATCAAATAGTACCATTTTTCTAGATTCCATATATATACATTAGTATACAATATTTGATTTCATTTTTATGACTTCACTCTGTATAACAAGCTTTATGATCCAGTGTTTCACATTTGTTCCTTTTTATGGCTGAATAACATTCCATTGTATATATGTACCACAACTTCTTTATCCATTCATCTGTTGATGGATATCCAAGTTTCTTCCGTGTTCTGGCTATTGGAAATAGTGCTGCAATGAACATTCAGTTACATGTCTTTTTTGAGTTATGGTTTTATCAGGGTATATACCCAGTAGTGGGATTCCTGGGTCATAGCTTTATTCCCAGTTAGTTAAGTCATCTCCATACTGTTCTCCATAGTGGCTGTATCAATTTGCATTCCCAACAACAGTGCAAGATGGTTTTCTTTTCTCTACACTCACCAGAATTTATTATTTGTAGATTTTTTGATGATAGTCATTCTCACTGTGTGAGGTGATACCTCATGGTAGTTTTGGTTTGCACTTCTCTAATAATGAGTGATGTTGAGTATCTTTTCATGCATTTGTTGGCCATTTGTATGTTTTCTTTGGAGAAATATCTATTGAGGTCTTCTGCCAATTTTTTGATTTGGTTGTTGTTTTTCTGATTTGGTTGTTGTTTTTCTGATATTGAATTGCATGAGCTCTTGTATATTTTGGAGATTAATCCTTTGTTAGTTGCTTCATTTTCAACTTTCTCTTGTTCTGAGAGTTGTCTTTCATTGTGTTACAAGTTTCTTCTGTTGTGCAAAGGCTTTTAAGTTTAATTAGGTCCAATTTATTTTTGTTTTTATTTCCATTACTCTGGGAGGTGGGTCATAGAGGATCTTGTGATTTATGTCAAAGAGTGTTCTACTTACGATTTCCTCTAAGATTTTTATAGTTTCTGGCCTTGCATTTAGGTTTTTAATCCATTTTGAGTTTATCAGTAGTATTCATATGTGTATGTATTCATATATATATATACACACACATACCATTTGCACGTTATACATTCAATTGTTGATGGACTGTTAGACTGTTTCTGTATCTCAGCAATTGTAAATAATGCTAACATGAACATTGGGATGCATGTACCTTTTAAAATTAGTGTTTTTATTTTCTTCAAATATATACCCAGAAGTGGAATTGCTGGGTCAGATAATAGCTCTATTTTTTTTTTTGAGAAACATTCACACTATTTTACATGGTGACTGCTTCAATTTACATTCCCACCAACAGTGTATAAAGGCTCCCTTTTCTCCACATCCTCATCAACACTTGTTATTTGTGTTCATTTTGATGATAGCCATTCTAACAAGTATGAGGTGATATCTCATCATGTTTTTATTTGAATTTCCTTGATTATTAGCAATGTTGAACTCTTCATGTGTTTGTCAGCCATCTGCATTTCTTCTTTGGAAAAATGTCTTTTCAGGTCTTCTGCCCTTTTTAAAAAACTGGTTGTTTGTTTTTATTTTTCTTTTGCTATTAAGTTGTATGAACTGTTTCTATTTGCTGGATATTAATCCCTTATCAGCCATATAATTTACAAATATTTTCTCCCATTCAATATGTTATCTTTTCACTTAATCAATAGTTTCCTTTGCTGTGAAAAGCTTTCAAGTTTAATCACGTTTGCTTTTATTTCTTTACTTTGGGGCACCAAAAAAGATGGTTAAAAAGGGCCATTAGAATTTGTGATAGACATTGCACTTAATCTGTAGATCACTTTCAATAATAGGAACATTTGATAATACTAAATATTTCTAATCCATATGAGGCATGTTGTTTCATTTAATTTTGTCTTGCTCAAATTCTTTCACTAATGTTTTATAATTTTCAGTGTATATGTCTTTCATCTCCTCGGTTAAGTTTATTTCTATATATTTTTGTTGCTTTTATAAATGGAATTCTTTCTGAGTTTCCTTTCTGAATAGTTTGTTGTTAATTATAAAAATGCAGAAGCTTTTATTTTTATGTAATAAAAATAAATGTTAAAAACTAATTATCTAGCAAACCATATCCACTAACACATTAAAAGGATCACACACCATGATCAAGGTGGGATTTACCCCCAAATGCAAAGATTCTTCAATATCTGCAAATTAATGTAATATAGCACATTAACAAACTGAAGAATAAAAAACATACGATCATGTCCCTAAATGTAGAAAAAGCTTTTGCCAAAATTCTATACCCATTTATGGTTAAAAACTCTTAAGGAAGTGGGAATACAGGGAAACTACCTCAAATAATATAGGTCAAACCAATATTAACATCACTTGTAATCATGAAAAGCTTAAAATATTTCAAATTCAGGAACAAAATAAGATTGACAAAGCAATCTTCAGATAGAAAAACAAAAATAGAGGCATCGTACTTCCTGATTTCAAAATACATTACGAAGCTATAGTAAATTAAAACAGTATGTTGCCAACATAAGAGCAGATATATAGACATATGTAACAATAGAGGAACCATGTATTTCCCCAGCTGTGGTTCCAAAGAGATTCCCCATTTTCTCTGTGAGGTCATGGCCATCCTGAAACTGGCCTGTGAAGACATCTCTGCCTATGAGAAGGCTGTGATGATGACAAGCATCACGGGGTTCCTCATCCCCTTGTCCCTCATCATGTCCTCTTATGCCCTCATCTTCCTTGCTGTCCTCTGCACAAACTTCCCTGAGGCCAGGAACAAAGCCCTGGCCACCGGCTCCTCCCACCTGACTGTGGTGATTCTCTATTTTGGCCCAGCCATGCTGGTCTGCATGAAGCCTAATTCTCACCACAGTCCCAAGCTGGCCAAGGTTCTTTTTATGCTTCGTGCCATTCTCACTCCTATGATGACCCCCCTCATATACAGTCTGAGGAACAAGGAGGTGGTGTGCGCTTGGCAAATGGCGTTGGGATGCTGCCTAACCTCAGTTTAGATACAAACATGATGGATGTTGATCACTAGCTCTATTTCATTCTAAAGCAGTGCTGCTTAGATTCCATTTCAGCCCTGGTCTTTTCATACTTGAAAATGCAACGGGATCATTGACTTCATGGGTTCAGTTCATATATACATAAAACTAGTGACCTGTGTTTATCCTCTTCATGCTTCTTTGAGAATTGTAGGCCCACATTCTCAAATTGGGCACTGTAGGACTGATGATGGTGGTGGTTGTGGTGATAGTGGTAGTGTTGGCACTGGTAGTGGTGAGAATAGTGATGGTGGCAATAATGATGGTGGTAAAAGGTGTAATTGGAGTGATGGTAGCTGAGGCGGCAGATGTAGTGATGGTAAGGATGATGAAGTTTCACCAAGAAAACTGGATCGATGATGCTGTTTTCAACTACAAAGGAAATTCGAGTCTATTATAGTCTTTGAAAGAGGCCAACCATGACTGAAAGTCCCAAAATGCTGCAGCTTCTAAAAGACCCTTGTGCTGTGCTGTGCCTAGTTGCTCAGTCAGGTCCGACTCTTTGTGACCCCATGGACTGTAGCCCGCCAGGCTCCTCTGTCCATGGGGATTCTCCAGGCAAGGATACTGGAGTGGGTTGGCATGCCCTCCTCCAGGGGATCTTCCTGACCCAGGGATTGAACCCAGGTCTCCCTCATTGCAGGTGGATTCTTTACCACAAAAGACCCTTAAGTGAAGATAAAAACAGTTGAGTTCTTGCTGTCAAATTTTTAAAATTTGGCTAAAAACAGACCTAAACAAAAATCCAATTAAATTACTCTATTTTAATCTTGTAATAACGTATACTGTGAAAGAATCTGAAAAAAGATATATATATATATATACACACACACACATATACACACTCACATATATGAGTGTGTGTGTGTGTGTGTGTGTGTGTGTGTGTGTGCGCCCGAGCATGCTCAGTTATGTCCAACTCTTTGCGACCTCATGGACTGTGCCTGCCAGGTTCCTCTGTCAGTGGGAATTCCCAGGCAAGAATACTGGAGTGGGTTGCCATTTCCTCCCCCAGGACATCTTCCTGACCCAGGGATAATACCTGTGTCTCCCAAGTCTCCTGCATTGCAGGCAAATTCTTTACCACTGTGCCACCTAGGAAGCCATATATATATGTATATATATGGCAGAGTGGGAAGAAGGTGATTTATTTTTAATAATATTTTGAGTATTATATGGGAGAAATGTTTTAATCTACCAAGTGGGTAACAAAGTTTTAGGACATTCTTCATATAAGGGATTAACATAAATTATCTGTACAAGAAAGAAATGTATGTGCTGATCAAGGTGTAGAGCAGGGAGGGTTAGGGGAAAGGTATGAACTAGAAATCTTTGATAGTGATTGAACAAGGACACATGCTACAGCCCATAAGCATTTATTCAGGTATCACTTGTCAGGTTTGAGCCTGTCTACTTCTGGCAATAAAGCTGAATTCCTCGCACTTCAGTTTTCTTTCTGATATAACCATTCTATTATTATACTAATTGAAACCAGAGAGGAAGTGCTTTACAAATGCCCACACAAAGTTCTATAAGTACCCTCTTCCTCCATGCAAGAACAAAATTAAGTTTTAGTAAATTGACTTATTTTTAAGATAATAAAAAAGAAAGACTGGGCAAAGAAAATTCCTAGGCAAGGCTCTCATCCATTTGCTCACTACTGCCAATGTCACATCCCTTATCAACAGGCTTCCGGTAAATGGGATGCATAACCAACTCAACTCAGCAGCTAGGAAAAAGACAAAGGCAGCCCCACTGCCCTTGAAAAGTTCATTGACCTATCAAAAATCTCTCTCCATGGAGAATGAAGCCACATGGCAGAAACCACTTCTTTCTGATCTAATTGGAAACCTCTGTGTGTGTGTGTTAGTCGCTCAGTCATGGCCAACTCTTTGCAACCCCATGAATTCTTCTGTCCATGGGATTCTCCAGGCAAGAATACTGGAGTGGGTTGCTGTTCCCTTCTCCAGGGGATCTTCCTGACCCAGGGATTGAACCCAGGTCTCCTGCATGGCAGGCAGATGCTTTACCATGTGAGCCACCAGGGAAACCTCTGGATATGTCTTAAAAGAGAAGATAAAGTTATCTAGTGCAGAGAAATGAGATACTTCAAAAGATAAAAATGACTAAGAAAAGACCTGCGACAGAGTGAGGGTAAGGCAGAATGGGAAACCAACTTTTCTCTTTTTAGACTGGAATTTCTTCAGAGGGGAGAGTCTCTAACATAAACTTAAACCTCACTGAAACAAAAATTAGTCTTTGTAGAAGACTGAAATTGCCACTGGTCCTTTATTGCCCTCTTCCTCTGAGATTAACAATTAGATGAACAGCATCCTCACTATCAGACCAAGCTGCATCACTGAATATAGTAAAGTCATTCTTAAATTCTAAATAATTGATCTAGCATGATTTCAGTTCCTTTATTTGAATCTATTTCCTTCCATGAATGATCTAGATTCCACCTCATTTGCCATTTTTATTGTGATTTAACCAGCCTCCCTGCCCCTCTGTTTTCACTTAACAATATAAATGCTAAGAGCTAAATTTCTAATGCTATATATATATATCGTGTTCCAACCCTGAATGATTCCAGAATTCTGCAGTTAGAGCTGCCCAGTGGTGAACCAATTGCAGAATCATCTCAGGAAAAGAGCATAAACAGCACCCTATGTCCCCGAGGACAGGACTTTTCTCAGCAACCGTCTCAGGACCTTTCTGTGAGTGACCATTATGCTTTCTCCCCAGTTTTTCTTACAGAATCCTTAATTTTGAAGATTTCATAAATGCTACAGATGCAATGACACAAATTTTAGATGAGGAAACCAAACCTATCAACATGAGAAAGAATTTGAACCAAAGAATTAAAGCTAGAAGGAATGTCAAAGATTCAGAGTGAGGGAAACAGAGAAAGAGAGAGACTGAAAAGGAGGAAAGTAGGGAGGTTGAGGATATATTTTCTCTAAATTAAGGTAACACTAGATGACTTTATTCCAAAGATTTGACACTAGAATTTCTCAGATTTAATTCATATGACACCAGCAACAAGAGTGCAAACCGACACCACTCAGTTACAGTGACAGAGCTACCAAGTTGCTGTCACAGTTGGTTCTGCACAATCATCCACTAAGGATGAGCGCAAATGTAGACTGTTACATGCAGTTTTCTGCACTGTCAACTCTGTTCATCCCCATGAGGGTTTACTGAAGTACCTGACACTCCCGGATCATTTCTGGACCATGCTCACTAAGATCAAAGCTGTTATGCTCTTGGGGTGACCTAGGTATTGTGTAAGAATGTTACATTCTTGAGGTAATCCAGGCAAGAATAGTCTCTTACTCCCAGGTTTCTGTGTTCACCAAACCAGCTAGCAGTTTAATATCAATAAAAAAATTGCCATCTTCCACACATTCAAATATTACCACATGTCTGAACATACCTAATAAATGGAGCCAGAAGTAAAATGTTTATATTAACAAGATAGAAAAGTTTTGCAAAAATTTACAAAACCACACACTCTGGTTTTCCTTCCCATAATTTTTCAGATGAAATCAATCAAGGCTAAACTATGAGGCAAGGAAATAAAAGTTAACACAAGACTTCATTTTCTAGAACTATTCTCTAGAACTTCCTTGCTACCTCACTTTCACTCACCTTCTTTCCAGGTTGCTTGTCCCTGGAAACACAGACCTGACTTTTCTTCATGCAATCTGCACCTTTTTCCGTGCCCTGCTTCATCCACCAACATCCCCAAGACAGCCTCCAGCTTCTAAAGAATAAAGAAGGACTCAAAAGGGCTGTGGAGCACATATTTTCTTTCACTGACATCTTATTTGATGAATGTTTCCTTTTCTGTGTCTTCTGATCTATGGCTGTCACCCTTCCAAGGGTCTCGGTGAAATGCCTGCTGAGTGCTGGGTTAGGCGGCTTGTTTTTTCTAAACCTTATGGTTTGTGCCATATATTCCACTACCAGTGTTCTGGAGCTGGTTCACACCGACTCACAAGAGCTAATTGTTAAATCTTAAATACTTCTGCAAGCTGGTTGTTAAACCATTGATAGCGTGGTGGAGGTATTCAGACCATGGCAGCTGAAAAAGACTATAAACTAAGGCTTTTTATTTTTTTTGTCTTGGCATATTTTTTTCGAGAGCTAATTTAGCAACACATCACTGTCTCTACCTACACCTTGAAGGAGAGCGTCATCATCTCTTCTGTGAAATCACTGCCTTCCTGAAATTCACTTCTGAATTTCACTACACATAGTTTTTGATTTCAAGGTTTGTTTAACTTATTCTTTTTATAACTTACCCTCCCCAACCCCTATAAGTACCCCTCCCAAGTGCTGAGCCCCTACTCTCGTGCTGCCACTGTTACATCTACAACCCCAGAGACCACCCATGTACACAGGGAAAAGCAACTTATTTTTCCCTTTGATTCACTGCACACCTACACCCCTCATTTATCATTTAAGAAACAAGGACAGTTATTCTATCATTCAAGAAATAAGTGAGAGGGTAACAGGCAGGAAGGCCAGGGGTCTCCAAACGGAGGAAATAGGCTGCAAGTGTCAGATATTTTTTTCTCTCTCTTAAGGGGCAGGAGGAAACAAACTATTGATACATTCCCCCAACCCCCACCGCCCCTTCTCTATATAAATTTAAAAAGAGGTTTCTCTTAAAATACTGTGTTGCCATAATGACACCTGGTTCCACTTGAACTTAACTATTCTCAAACCTTGAGTTAACCAATGCATTTTTCTTATGGAAATGTTTGTCTTAAGCTATGTTAATGTACTCAGAGAAGGCAATGGCACCCCACTCCAGTACTCTTGCCTGGAAAATCCCATGGGCAGAGGAGCCTGGTAGGCTGCAGTCCATGGGGTCGCTGAGTCAGACATGACTGAGTGACTTCACTTTCACTTTTCACTTTCATGCATTGGAGAAGGAAATGGCAACCCACTCCAGTGTTCTTGCCTGGAGAATCCCATGGACGGGAGCCTGGTAGGCTGCAGTCCATGGGGTCGCTGAGTCAGACATGACTGAGTGACTTCACTTTCACTTTTCACTTTCATGCATTGGAGAAGGAAATGGCAAACCACTCCAGTGTTCTTGCCTGGAAAATCCCATGGACAGAGGAGCCTGGTAGGCTGCAGTCCATGGGGTCGCTGAGTCAGACATGACTGAGTGACTTCACTTTCACTTTTCACTTTCATGCATTGGAGAAGGAAATGGCAACCCACTCCAGTGTTCTTGCCTGGAGAATCCCATGGACGGCGGAGCCTGGTGGGCTGCTGTCTGTGGGGTTGCACAGAGTCGGACACGACTGAAGCGACTTAGCAGCAGCAGCAGCATGTTAATGTACTACGAATTTACCCCAGCCTCTGTCTTTAAGTTGGTTCCACCTAATGGCTCAGAATCGACTTGACAAACCAGTAGGTTATACTCAGACATTGTTTCTCTAATCTATGTAAGTAAAACTATTTGTATGGTAATCTGCCTTTCTACAAGATTCAAGTCAATCATTTTATGGCCCTGGATGACTCGTCTGGTGCCAAGATTATCCCAAAATACATCTTATGGATGAGGGGCCTGGTGCTATTCTCTGAGTTTTAAGACATTCCTTCTTTCATTAACAGACTGCTAGTAACTATATCACATCCAGCTAAAAACTAGCAGGGAGGTATTCTTTCTGCCCTCTTCTGATGTCTATGTCAGAAGCTTTCTCTATCTCCTTTATACTTTAATAAAACTTTATTACACAAAAGCTCTGAGCGATCCAGCCTCATCTCTGGCCCTGGATTGAATTCTTCTCCTCTGGGGGGCCAAGAATCCCAGTGCCTTTTCGTGGCTCAGCAACAACCTCTCACAAGGATAGTTCTATCATTCAAGAGCAGTTCTGAAGAGTATTAACATTCACAAAGGACAGTTCTGAAGAGTATTAAGATATTTAAACAAAACATTTGATGAAAATTGAACTGACATACCCAAGAAGCTCAAATATTCCCAAGCAATGGGAAGAAATAGGAAGAAAACTACAAAGAACAGCATAATAAAATTGCTAAAAATCAGTGATAAAGAGACAGACAGTCTTAAAGCACCTGGGGAGAAAAAGACACATTATGTACAGAACCAAGAGAATAAGAATTACAAGAGACTTACCAAAAAAAAAAAAAAAAAACCAAAGACTTACAAAAAAAAAAAAAAAAAAAAACCAATGCAAGCCAGCAGACAATGAACAGGTATCTTCAGAGGACAGAAAGAAAAACTTGTCTATGCAGCAGAAACAACTTTTCAAAACTAATGTTAGTAAAAATGCCAGAGTAAGGACTTCTGAAAATAAATTTCATACCCATAAAAGCAATGAAAACACTGGACATTTTTCTAGAATCAACTTTTTTCAGACTTCTGAAAATTAAACAAAGGCTTTCAGCAATCTGGTGAGGATTTTCTTGAGAAAAATGGCTGAAACTTACTAAATCAGTGAGTTTTATGGGCTTTTAACTCATCTATTCTTATTGTTCCCTCTCCTGTTTAGCTATTGAAAAACAACATCCTGAAATGGAAAAAACAGGAGCAGGGCAATAACTGGAGTGGCAAGTCAAGACTGGATCTCCTTCAAAGACCAAACCCCAGAGAATTATCATGTACTCTGTTTGCTGATTCCCTGGAAGATCCTCACTAGCAAAACCATCTATATTTGATCTGACTCAGCACTCATCCAGTACAAATAGGCCCCACAGGCATTTTGAAAAAAAAACAATCAAAGGCAACTGTTGGAACATCGTGACCGCCAAAGGCAATACATACTATTTGGGCAAAAATTGGTTAACCAAAAGGCTTAAAAAGAAAACTTGGGGAATGAGATATCTATAGCAGATCGTGAAAAGCTTTCACACAGTCCTGGGATTCTTGAAGGCCGTGTGCTTTCATAGGACTGTGTACACTGTCAGAGATTTGTGCTTACTCAGGAATACCTGAGAAGCTCTAAGCACTCACTTCTGGTTAACAAGGAGGCTCAACACAAGCTGGAAGTGAAGGCTGAGGGGAAACTGTACAGCCTGACTCCATGCTGAAGGCAGGTCCCAACACGCAAACTGAGGTCCACGACAAAGACTGGGAGACTTCTGGGTTGTAGGCTGAGGGAAGAGGGAAGATGAGTTGTTCAACTGATACAGAGTTTCAGTTCTACAGATCTTTTGCACAACAACGTGAACATATTTAACACTACTGAACTATATATACTTCAAAACAGTGAAGACAGAAATTTTATGTGTTTTACATTTGTCATTTTATAAAGACATAATTGTCTGGTAATCAATGAAGCCTTAAGACAAAGTCGTTTTCATTGTTCATTAGAAGAACTTCAATGTTATACATGTTTCCACAGTCTGATATACTGTTTTTTTGTTTGTTTTAATTTTGTCCAGCTTCTTAACAACTGGAAGGATTTTGAAATGTCATTCAGAATAACCAGGACAACTTTCATATCCTCTCCAGTTAAAAGATTTGTGAATGGTTCTGCTAGAGTACACAAGGCAGACACTCTGTTCAAGTGCTTCCCTGCTTGTGGGAATGGTGACCAACCATTGTTTCATTTTGTACCCTAAATTCCTTTGGGAATATGCCAACAAGGAATGTCATCTGGCCTTGACTGCCAATGTGATACTTGGTATTGTCTACACAGATTCTACTGTATTAGTTCTGGCATCATTCAGTGGCCTGGAATAGTCTGCACATGTTCCTACATCAATTACAACTTGAGACTATCCGTCAGTCTCAGTGGGAATTTTTCCTTTAGCTCTTAAGCAAGTGTTAGTCACTTAGTTGTGTGTGACTCTGCGACCCCAGGGACTATAGCCTGCCATGTTCCTCGGCCCATGGAATTCTCCAGGCAAGAATACCGGAGCGGGTAGCCATTCCCTGCTCCAGAGGAGCTTCCTGACTCAGGGATCGAAGCCGGGTTTCCTACATTGCAGGCAGATTCTTTCCTATCTGAGCCACCACAGAAGTCACAGTTGGCCATTCTGTAGCTTCTGGAAGCTTTACAAACTGTTCTCACAACCATTCAATTAATTCAGTTGGATGATTAGTTAGGTAAAAAATACCTGATAAGTAAATGCTAAAATCTCAGGATCATCATGATGCAAGAGACAAAAACTGAAAAGTAAAATTTGATCAACAAACTTCTTAAGACAAATGTTTTAAGTGTCCAGGCTAGATTCCTAAAGATGTGCCAAAGGTTTAAACATTTTTTAACATCCACTTTGAAAGCATGTCAAACCTACAAAAGTTCCAGTGGTACTAGATAGCTAGCTCCTATTACCTGTCTTCCCCAGATGTTGACATCCTGCATAACCATAGTATAATTGTCAAAGGCAGGAAATGAATATTTTAAAATGGTGTAACTTCAGACCTTATTCAAGTTTCATCAGTTATCCCACTAAACCTTTTTTTGTGGAACCTGGCCAGTATCACACACTGTATTTGTTATACTTCATTGGTCCCATCTTATCTTGAACAGATCCTCCTTTTCATTTTCTTTTACAGCCTCAACACTTTCAAAAGCTATTAGCCAACTGTTCTGTGATATGTCCCTCAATTTGGGTCTATCTTGTGTTTTCTCATGATTTAGAATTCAGGTTGTATCTTCTGGGCAGGAATATCAAAGTGTACCTACCATACCTGAGGTGAGGTGGGTAGCACAGGACATCTATATCTCAACACTGGTAGTATTAACTTTGTTTGGTTGTGGTGGTGTGCCTGATTTTCCCACTAAGTGGTTACTGTTTATTCCCTCTGGAAATCTTGCCCCTAAGGAAATTCTTGCCCCTAAGGTTAGCATCTACGGATAGTTATTGGCTGAAAAATTACTGCTGTGACATTTGCCAAATAGCAGTATTTTATTTCCATCCTCCCTTCTCCATTTATTCGTTGGGATTCTACTAAAAGAAGGATCTGTCCCTTTTCTCCCTTTTATTTACATCACAAGGGACCAGACATTTGCTTTTCTATGGGTATGAACAATTTTTAAGATTTTGGATGGACCTGTTAGATCACCTTCAGAAAGGCTGCAGATTCATACTTCCTCAGGTACTGCATGAGTCTGTCACCTTTCTCCACCATACCAACAGGAATTAGGTACAAATAAATTAGTTTTTTTAAAAAAGGATATCTCAGTTCAGTTCAGTTGCTCAGTTGTGTCCGACTCTTTACGACCCCATGGACTGCAGCACACCAGGCTTCCCTGTTCATCACTTATGTATCTTCACTGTTCATCTTCCATTTGTTCTTTTATATATAAGAGCACATTTTATTCTTGCCACCTATGTGTTTATAAGATCTTTTTGCACTGAAGATACTACTACAAATGGAATAATGTGAAACATATCTTTTTAATTTCCTCGTGTTTTCCTTTGCTAATGGATGTTTTAGTTGTATATGGTCAAATATATTGATATACTCTTTTTATTTGTGCTATTGTAGCAAGTTCTTTCCCAAATAAAAATACTCAACATGCTCTCTTAGGTTTTTTATTAAGTCCAAATTTTTATATGTATTTCTTATATTCTTCTGGATTATATTCCACTAGGCTTTCCAACATAAACTTTTTTCTTTGTTTTAATACTTTCCCCCAAAGTTCAGGAATTTTTAAAGGAAGAATTTAAATCATTGGGGAAATATATTTAATCTTTAATAAATGATGCTGACCATCCTTTTGGGTGAAAAAATTCCCTCCACACTATTTATAAAAATGGATTCCATATGGATATACATGTATTAGGAAAATATTTTTTATCAAGAAAATACAAACTCTATACATCTAGTCAGCTGGGTAAATAATGGCAGATTATCTATCCCTGGAAAGTTTGCTAGCATTAGATAAAATGAAATAAATATGATTAAGATATCCTTCATCATATTGATACAATATTGCCTATATCAGATTAGTATAACTGATAGCATATACTATAAAACCTTTTTACTGTTCACAAGTTTCTATAAGGTTTTGGTTACATTCAATTGTCCTTACCAGACAGCTATACCCCAAAGGAAGAATTTTATTTGAATAAAAAGGGCCCATAAGTTGAAATAAATAGTTGTATAAAATATATCTTTACAAAAATTTATGATTACTAATGTAAATATTAATGTATATTACATGTAGGCATAATAGAAGATAATTAAAAGGTAACGGTGATGAAAATGGGGAAAAATACAAAACCAAATCAAGGACTCAGGTCTCTTTCTTGTCAAAACCACCACAAGTGCCCCAAATGCTCTATGTAATTAGCTGTAAACATCTCATTGCAAACCACATATCCCGAGGGCTCCCTCTGCCCATCAGGCATTACCGGATGTGGTATGCCCTGAAGCACTTGGCATGGACGCCCTTCTGGCACTTCTCACAGCGGGTGTTGGTCTGTGAGTGGCACAGGGCACACCGGGTCCTCTTGTCCTGGTGGATGATCCAGTGCCCAATCATGTCGAAGCGGCTCTCAGTTTCCAGCCGCCTGCTTCTCCTCCCTTGGGATGATGTGTCTGCATTGCTCTCTAAGTACACACAGGCCACATATCTTCGGAAGGCCAGGAGGTCCACCTGGGCATCATGGCAGCATATCCTATGCAGCTGCCAAGCATTGTTAAGAGCTGCATCAATAACATAACCAATGAAACTCGAGTACCACTTCATACCCCGGATCTTCACCTTGTACTTGGCGATGTTCTGGTCCATACGGCCGACACCCCCCACCTTCTCCTGGTACAGTCTCAGCAGGGATGGCTGATGAACCTGGGTCTGCATCTTGTTTGCTCCTGAGTGATGGCTCGTCAGCCCCACTGGTTCTATGCCCACAGCATTGGAGCAGATGTTGACCACACTGCTATCGTGCCAGCGACACACAATGATCTCCTCACTCTCGTCAACTTTGTAATCAAACGAACCCCTCTTCATTTTCTTCAGTTCTTTGGGATCTTTAAGCGGACAACGCTCAGTTCTGTACTCACGAACAGTTCCTGTGGCCTTCACTCCTTTCTTCCTTAAAATGGACATCAATTTGACACTTGTAAAAACCTTGTCAAAAAATATGTGGTATGGCAGACAGCCACGAGTCTGAAGTGCGTCCACAAATTTCACCACCATACTGCCTCCCAGGTCCAGGCCCCTGTCTGGCTTAGTGAACAGTGTGCCCTGGGAGGGCTCGAACCATACCAGATAGCCCCTGCTGGTCGTCCCACACCAGATCTTGTAGCCCAGCCGCACAGGCTTCCCTGCAGGCAGCTGCTTAGACCCCCGGTATCCAAAATATTCACACATGGATTCGCCAAAGCTATAGAACTCTTCCAAGGGTGCATGTTTCTGGAAATTGTAGTTCATGCGTACGATGAGAGGCCTGACCTTGGCAAACCTATCACTTTCATCAAGCTCATTGTTATCTGCAAAATGTAGGTATGAGAAGATCAGTTCAAATCTGTCCCTTCGAATTGCATCAGCCACAAGATGGTGATGTGAGTCAGGAGATGTTTCCCAAAACATCCTTCTCCTTGGATAAGATATATACCCACTTAAAATCAAAATGCCCAAAACACACTTCAATTCCTGGGCTGTGAGACCCAGGTTGACATTTTTCTGCCTAGCATAACGATTGGTTTCATTAACAATAAAATTAATCGTTCCTTCATCAAAAAACAGTTCAAAGAGACCTACAGGACTCAGTTCCTGGCTTTTGAGATCTTCCATATGAGGATCTGTTGCTGTCCAACTGCTGAAGTCTGGGCGGATATCTCTTTTGGTCCAAACACGTTGAGGTTCCACTACTGCCTTCTGCTTCTTCATGGCTGGCTGCAGCTGCAGGTCCTCCTCCTCCTCCTCCCTGGTGCCAGAGTCCTCAGGGACCACAAAAGCATGCAGCACATTACTGGGCACGTGGGTTCCTCGCTGACCATCTTCATCACCTGAGTCTTCATCAGTGAAGTCCCCTGCAGCATTTTTGGGCGGTGCAATGAAGATCTCCTCCCTACTGTGGCCAGATTCCTCCTCTTCCAGAGCATTCAGAACCTCAAGTAACTTCACAGACTTCAGCTTTGAGCTGGTACTTTTCCCAGTAAAGAGGCCGCTGCAATGACAGGAAACAGAATGAAGAGAGGCCATGCAGGAAAGCTAGTGCTTCAGCAGAAAACTCCACCAAACCACTGCCCAAGAAGGGGGCACTCCCGCTGTAACAGCATCTCAGATCCAACAGCACCAGGCAATGTGCCAGATAAGTCAAAGTTCCAGACAAACACAGAGTACTCTTCTAATCTGTGTTTTAATAAAGGGAGGCATTCTAAAGAGGTATTCCATACTTCCTTTCCTTCTTCAAGTCTTTGAATAGAGGATTCTCTCTAGTGATGAGTCCAGATGCCACTGTCATCACCTGGTTAATAGTAACTGCCAATGGGAAGGTTGGGCTGCTGAAGTGACGTCCACTGATGTCTCTTGACTCAGTGACCTGAGCAGCCCTGCTTTTGTGCTTCTGCCTTACCTCTCTCTTCCCTTGTTCTTACTCACTTGACAAATATGTTTCCTCACTTTCCAAATTCTCATTCTCCCTACCTGAACTCTCATTACCCAAATTCAAGACCTAGCCAGATTCAGACAGATTTTCACATGGCTCCCTCAACATCTGCTATCCTACTGCATGCTGCTGCTGCTGCTGCTAAGTCACTTCAGTCATGTCCGACTCTGTGTGACCCCATAGACGGCAGCCCACCAGGCTCCCCCGTCCCTGGGATTCTCCAGGCAAGAACACTGGAGTGGGTTGCCATTTCCTTCTCCAATGCATGAAAGTGAAAAGTGAAAGTGAAGTCGCTCAGTTGTGTCCAACTCTTTGCGACCCCATGGACTGCAGCCTACCAGGCTCCTCCATCCATGGGATTTTCCAGGCAAGAGTACTGGAGTGGGGTGCCATTGCTTTCTCCATACTGCCTGCCAAATGGATTTGGAAACATGGAAACCCCTGTTATTCTAATTCTGCCTGTCCATGTGGGAACCAAATACAAGAGATGTTTGTATTTAGTGCTGCTCAGGGACTACAGTGGGCACACTCCGCTCCCCGACCTGCATAGCACTTGTTTCCAAATGAAGGAAACAAATGACATATCAACAAGCAAGTAGCTATACAGGATGGCATCAGGTAGTGATGCGGGCCATCCTGAATAAGGGACAGAGAATACAGCAAAGGAATAGGGCTGGGGGTGCTACTTTAGACAGATGATGAGGGAAGGCTTACAGGGCAGACAGACTGGCAAGGTGAAGGAGTGAGCCTGCAGCCTTGCAGGGTATCCCAGATGGAGAGAACTGCAGGTACAGGCACAAGGCCCTGTGGCTGAAGGGCCTTGAGATCTATGAAGAGCAAGGAGGTTAGTGACACTGCAGACCATAGTGAGGGGAGAAGAGTAGAGCAGAGGTAGCTAGGTCCAGGGCCAAGGCTCCACAGGGTTCCAGAGTCCTGATGAGGACTTCCAGGTTATCAGAGAAAGTCCCTAAGGGGTATGGAGCAGGACAGTGAGTGGTCAATACATCACTGTGGCTATAAGAATAGACTGGACTTGAGAAGGTGGGCACGCTGATGTCCTATTTCCTGGCCACTGCATGAGAAAAGCCACACACCAGAGGGAGGATACAGACTTTACCATGAAGGCTATTTCTCTGCAGGCCTGCCCTGTAGTTTTGGAGTTTAGGCTGCATTAGAGACTCACTCCAACTTCACTTTCAGGGCATTGGCTCCACCAGCCCCCATACTAGAGGCTAGGGCACAAGACATCTGACCTCTGGGGAGATGAGGTACACCTCAAGCTCTCTGGGCCAGCCAGAAAGGGAGAGGAAACCTGAAGCTCCGCCTCTCCACAGACCTCAAACGAAGACATGTTCTCAAAGAGCATCAGCCCTTTTCATGCCTCCTCCAGCCACCCATGGTCTATAGCAGCAGATTCAGACCTGCCCACCCACGGTCTTGGCTAATCTCACCACTCAAGCTGTTGTGCACCCACAGGCCCTCAAACACCTTCTCTGCCTGGCTGTTCACACCCCTGTACTGAGAAAGCCTACAGGAACTGAGGCAGCCCCACACAGAACCCTCTTGTGTCTTGAAGGATGGGGAAAGCAAATCACATCTTTAGATCAAGTGTGGAACTAGAGCTACACAGCTGCATCCATAGCACCCCACACACTCCCCTGTCTGCCTTGCCTT
Organism: Bison bison bison; assembly: GCF_000754665.1. NCBI lineage: Eukaryota > Metazoa > Chordata > Mammalia > Artiodactyla > Bovidae > Bison > Bison bison. The sequence continues at coordinate 175,949 of NW_011492711.1, forward strand.
TTCTCCTATCTTCCTTTCTCCTCTCCCTCCTTGGTGCTTCATAGACAACAAGCGCTTAGGGTGGCTGGCAGGACTGAGAGCTGAAAACGTTGAAAACTTGGCCTTTCAAAAGCAAAGGGGTGAATACAGTTAGCCTTGAATAACACAGGTTTGAACTATGTAAACTGAGAGAAGACTCTTGAGAGTCTTGGACTACAAGAAGATCAAACCAGTCCATCCTAAAGGAATTCAGTCCTGAATATTCACTGGAAGGACTGATGCTGAAGCTGAAGTTCCAGTACTTTGGCCACCTGATGCGAAGAACTGACTCACTGGAAAAGACCCTGATGCTGGGAAAGATTGAAAGCAGGAGGAGAAGGGGATGACAGAGGATGAGATGGTTGGATGGCATCACTGACTCGATGGACATGAATTTGAGCAAGTTCCGGGAGTTGGTGATGGACAGGAGGCCTGGCATGCTGCAGTCCATGGGGTCGCAAAGAGTCGGACACGACTGAGCGACTGAACTGAACTATGTGAGTTCACTTATACATGGATTCTTTTTCAGTAAATATGTACTAGAGTACTACACGATCCTCAGTTGGAGCCAGCAGTGCAGAGGGCTCCATTATAAAGTTACACACAGATCTGTGAATGCACAGAGGTGAGCAACCCTAGTCCCCATGTGTTGAAGAGTCAACTGTACTTGCATAAAGCCTTTCATCAAACGTTACTCCTACCTTGAAGATGAAGCCATGATATACTGGGAACACCAGGTTATCTTTACTTGTAGAGTCTAAGAATCTGTAAGAAAATGGAAGTCAGTTTTAAGAAATCATATGCAAGACAATAGGACCTTCTCTATCATTTGAGGGAAAAAAAATCTTCAGATTCACTACCAACCAGAGGGAAATGGATCAAGTACACACAGAAAATGATGTGTAGTTGACTGGCTAGTCAGAGAAGAAAAGAAGAAGCTCCTTCATCTCACACCTCACAACAAAATACATTCTGGGACAGGGTTTCCAATAGTCAGAACTATTGGCATTGTTTGTTGTGGGGGGCTCTCCTATGTATTGTGTGATGTTTAACAGCATCCCAGGCCTCCATTTACTACATACCACTGTATGGGTATGTACAGAACAACTGTCCCACTGGTTGTGAAAAACAAAAGGGTTTCTAGACATCACCAAGCGTTCCCTGGTGGGAAGGACTGGAGGTAAAATCTGCCTTGGTTGAAAACTACAGTCCTACATCAGTGCTGCCAATAGAACTTGCCACAGTGATAGAAATATTTTGCATCAGTGCTATCCAGTATAGTAGGCATGAGACATCTGTGAAGATTAAGCACTGGATATATGGCTAGTGTGACTGGGACACTGAATTTTTGATTTTATGTAATTTTTAGTAATTCTAATTTACACAGTCACATGTGGACCATGGCTACTTTTTAGACAGTGAAGTCCTAGATGTATTAAGCACTAATTGCAAAACAAAACAAAACAAAAACACAACTTTAAAACTTTTGAAGTATATTAATGACTACAGCATGGGGAAACCTTTCTTTTAGAAAACACAGAAACTCAAAGGAGGATGGACAATTTTAACTATATCAAACTTCCAACAAATCTGTAGTAGGTTGTTTTTGAACTGTAGTGTTGGAGAAGACTCTTGAGAGTCCCTTGGACTGCAAGGAGATCAAACCAGTCAATCCTAAAGGGAAATCAACCCTGAATATTCTCACTGGAAGGACTGATGCTGAAGCTGAAGCTTCATTACTTTGGCCATCTGATATGAAGAACTGTCTCATTGGAAAAGACCCTGATGCTGAGAAAGATTGAAGGCAGGAGGAGAAGGGGACAATAAAGGACAAGATGGTTGGATGGCATCACCGACTCAATGGACATAAGTTTGAGCAAGCTTTGGGAGATGGTGAAGGACAGGGAAGCCTGGTGTGCTGCAGTCCATGGGGTCACAAAGAGTCGGACATGACTCAGTGACTGAACTGACTGATCCTTAGAAGCCAACACAGCCCCTGGCATGTAACAGGCACACAGTAAATACCTTCTGAACTGAACAACTTCTGCTGTAGAGCAAATGGCCATACTGCAGGGCATTCTCCTAATTCTATAGCAGGCTTTCATTTTCATCTTAACTTTTTGGCTTTAAGACAGCTATTTAGTAAAGTACTAAGGAACTCAATACTTAATTCACCCTAACAAAAATGCATTCCTAAAGATTCTCTAAAACTTTGCATACGAAATGTCTAGCAATGGAGAGCCAACTGATACAGTGGACTCAAGAACAGAAGGGATAGCTACGCAGAAAGGGTAGGAAAAGCCATTTTTCTCTTTCAGTGGTCCTCTGGCCGTGCTCCTCAGTCCCTCCATACCCTACTGCATGGCCCTTCCATCCTTCTTGCCCTTCTTGACAGAACCACCAGAGGAACTGGACAAGAGTAAACAGTGCCTCTGCAGGCTAAGCAAATTCCCAACGGGAATGATTTCCAGAAAGAGGTTGTTGGGCAGCCATATAAAGCAGCCCTTAATTTCTTCACTCATTTAGCAAACATCAGAAGTGCCTACTAGACACCTAAGCATGTATAAAATCACTACTCTAACAAGGCTACCAAAAAGCAGAGGTAGGTCACTAAGAGTCGGGCACAACTGAGTGACTTCACTTTCACTTTCACGCACTGGAGAAGCAAATGGCAACTCGCTCCAGTGTTCTTGCCTGGAGAATCCCAGGGACGGGGGAGCCTGATGGGCTGCCGTCCATTGGGTCGCACAGAGTCGGACACGACTGAAGCAACTTAGCAGCAGTAGCAGCAGCAGGAAACAGACCCTCCAAAAGAGTACAAACTCCCCGAGGAGGCAGAGAACAGCATCCCAAGCAGAAGAAACAGCAAATACGCGGGAAAGCAAAGACAATTATGACAGGGTAGAGAACCCAAGGGAGAGGGTATACGAAGAGACTGGATCAACTATTCCATGTCTTGAAGGCACTGTTTAAAGAGACTTATCTTTAACGTAAAGCAAAGGGAAATCAGAGAAGGTTATAGGCAGAGCATGACACATTTGGCTTTACATTTTAATAAGTTTATTCTGACTGTGGTATAGACAACTGAGTGAGGGCACCAAAGCAGACGTAAGGAGATAAGAGCGATCATCAGGATGGTGGTGCTTATGGCAAAAAGTGGGCCAGCCCAAGTAGGACTCAAAAAGTAAACCAACAAGTTTGGATGATTGAGGGGGAGGGAGAGGGCTGATCAGGGAGGCCTCCCAGAGTTAAGGTTTAGTGGCTAGAGTAGGGTGGTGCCATTCACAGAGGCCAGGAGCACAAGAATGGCATGAGACGTGGGTGATTTGGACCTGTGTCTTGCACATATTGGGATGGAAGTGCTTTTGAGATAACCCAGAAAGGTACTGAAAGGCCACAGTCCCTCTAGGTCTGAGAAATGGCCTGGGATAAAGTCATAAGTGAGTCAGTTTTCTGAGGATTTGTGGAAGCCCCAAATCCACAAGAATCCCTGAAGCCACAGGTGATACCCAGGGAGGAAGCCTGAAATGAAAGAGAAGCTGGAACAGGCATCTTCAGAGATGTCTAAGAGATATAAGGGCAGGAGGTTGACCTGAGAGATAGAAAAACCAGGAAATGCTGAGCAGTCAAGGGCCAGATGTGTCAAGGCACAGGTGTGCAAAGCTGTGGCTCAGCTGGACATTCTCAGTTGGACATTCCCAGAGGTTCAGCTGGACATTTTCAACTGACTCTGGCACCCAGGAAGAAAAGGCTCTTAGATTTGAGATCTGATGTTACTAGGGCCATTCTGAGGGATCTTAGAGGTGAGGGGACCTCTAGTGCTTAAAATATTAAATTTTCCAATGAGACAGGACAACTAAATGGAACTAAATCCTGACTTGGATCCTATACCACAAAAAGGAAATGGTTGAGAAGAGCGAAAAATTCTGAACAAGGCCTGTAGACCTTTGGTGTCCTGGTTTCGCTAACTGCTCTCTTAAGTAAGATGTTAACATTTGGGGAACCCAGGTGACTTGAATGTAGGGATTCTTTGTATTAGTTTTCAAACTTTTCTCATTTTTTAAAGTTACTTAGAAAAAACATTGTTTAGTAAGACATTTTATAAACGTAAATGCCTCAAAGTCAAGCCAGGTGCAAAACGGCTCAAGAATGGCCTTTGTGAGATATGGGGGCTCTCCTTCTCGTACGCATCTCAATGCTAAACAAAAAAGGGGAAGAGAGGAAAACAAAGATGCTATGCAACCTCAGAGATCCCAGAAGCAGGCAGAAACTGTGGAAATGCCAAAAGCGCCCTTCACACAGCGTATCCCCACGCAGAACCCCTTCTCTCCTAAAGGGCAAGGCCTCTAAGCCCGCCCGATCCCGCCGACCCCGCCCACAGATGTCCACCCGCTCCGCCCCCAGCGTCAGCCCGCCCGAGCCCAAGCTCCGCCCACAGCAGTCTTTCCCGCCCCAGCCCGGCCTTGCCCCGCCCCCGATCCCGCCCAAGAGCCCTGGTCACTCCTCCCTTAGTACATTCTGCATTAGCGGGCCTCGGCTTCTCCCCCAGCCCGGCCTAGCCCAAAGGCTCCCACCCCCACGCTCGCTCCGCCCCAGTTAACCCCGCCCCGGTGCCGGCCCCGCCTTCCTCCCCGCAGGGGGACCCCCTCAAACGGCTCTGTTAACTCGAAGCCCCGAGGTCCGTTGTGCCTGTACCGGTCACACCTACTCACCGTGCGCCCGCGGCATCGAGGCCCAACGCCTGGGGCACCGTTGAGAAAAAACATCGCTACGGTCCGCCGCTCCCACATCCAAGAGGGGTATAGTCGGCGGTGCAAGCGGGGCGACCTCGACCTGCGATGAACAGACTGGAGCCTCGTGGTTCGTGCCAGATACCACTAGTAGCGCGGAGCCTAGAGCGCCTCGGCGCTGCTGGCGTCGGCCGTCGCGGCAGCGCAACGTCCGGCAAGAGAGCGCTCCACTCGCCTTCGGCCCGCCTTCCGCTCCCCGCCCAGGACACACCCTGCTTAGGGCACGCCCCCGATCCCAGCAACCAACGAGACTTTGGGGCTTCCGCTGTGCCTAGGGGAAACCCGGAAGTGCCTCTGAAGCCGGGGCCAGGGAAGTGAAATATACTCTTGCACCCCTTGCACCTCTTGCACTTCTCCAAGGCCTCTCTTGCACCCTCCACTCCCCCGGTTCCTCTACTTGCTAGCCTAGGTACTTTCCTCTCTATTACTTACGAAGGGACGAAACCTTTTTTTCTCTCTAGGTGGGTGGTTCTCCAATATAATTCAACAACAGCTTCGCTTGGGAACATGATAAAAATGCATATTCTGGGGCCCCATCCCAGAAATACCTAATCAGAAATTCCGAGGCTTGGCCCAGTAACTTGCATAACCTGCTCAACTTTACACCTTGGACTTTTTAGTTTGGATAATTCTTGGTCGTGGGGGTCTGTCCTGTGTATTGCAGGTAGGATCACCAGATATAAATCAGGGTGCTCAGTTAAGTTCGAATTTCAGATAAATATATACCCTAAGATTAATCTTAGATTGGCATGCTGCAGTCCATGGGGCAGCAAAGAATTGGACAAGACTGAACAATAAGATTAATCTAGGAGTTAAGGATTTCATCTGGTGACGCTGTTGTTGTTCAGTCCCTCAGTCCTGTCCAATTCTTTGTGACCCTATGGGCTGCATGCAGCATGCCAGGCTCCCCTGTCCTTCACCATCTCCCAGAGTTTGCTCAAGCTCATGTGCATTGAGTTGGTGATGATATCCAACCATTTCATCCTCTGTCTCCCTCTTCTCCCCATGCCCTCAATCTTTCCCAGCATCAGGGTCTTTTCCAGTTAGTTGGCTCTTCCCATCAGGTGGCAAAGTATTGGAGTTTCAACTTCAGCATCAGTCCTTCCAATGAGTATTCAGGGATGATTTCCTTTAGAATTACTGGTTTGATCTCCTTGTTGCCCAAGGGACTCTCAAGAGTCTTCTCTAGCACCACAGTTCAAAAGCATCAATTCTTCAGCACCCAGCCTTCTTTATGGTCCAAATTTCACACCTGTACTTGACTACTGGAAAAACCATAGCCTTGAATATGTGGACCTTTATCAGCAAAGTGATGTCTCTGCTTTTTAATGGTAGGTTTGTCATAGCTTTTCTTCCACAAAGCAAGCATCTTCTAATTTCATAACTGCAGTCACCATTCATGGTGATTTTGGAACCCAAGAAAATTAAGTCTCACTGTTTCCATTTTTTCACCATCTGTTTGCCATGAAGTGATGGAACCAAAATGCCATGATCTTAGTGTTTTGAATTTTGAGTTTTAAGCCAGCTTTTTCACTCTCCTCTTTCATCAAGTGGCTCTTTAGTTCCTCTTTGCTTTCTGCATAAGGGTGGTGTCATCTGCATATCTGAGGTTATTGATATTTCTCCTGCAGGCTTGATTGCAGCTTGTGATTTATCCAGCCCAATGTTTTGCATAATATACCCTGCATATAAGTTAAATAAGCAGGGTGACAGTGTACAGTCTTGACATATTCCTTTCCCAATTTTGAACCAGTCCATTATTCCATGTCTGGTTCTAACTGTTACTTCTTGACTGACATACAGGTTTCTCAGGAGGCAGGTAAGGTGGTCTGGTATTTCCATCTCTTTAAGAATTTTCCACAGTTTGTTGTAATCCAGACAAAGTCTTTCTCATAGTGAAGCAGAAGAAGGCATTTTTCTGGAATTCTCTTGCTTTTCCTGTGACCCAACGGATGTTGGCAATTTGATTTTTGGTTCCTCTGACTTTTAAAAATCCAGCTTGTGCATCTTGAAGTTCTTGGTTCAAGTACTGTTGAAGCCTAGCTTGAAGGGTTTTGAGCATTACCTTCCTAGCATGTGAAATGAGCACAGTTGTGCAGTAGTTTGAACATTCTTTGGCATTGCTCTTTGGGATTGGAATGAAAGCTGACCTTTTCCTGTGGCCACTACTGAGTTTTCCAAATTTGCTGGCATATTGAGTGCAGCCTTTTTATACTGTTCATGTAGTTTTTGTGGGCTTCCCTGGTGGCTCAAAGGTTAAAGCATCTGCCTGGAATGTGGGAGGCCCAGGTTTGATCCCTGGGTCGGGAAGATCCCCTGAGAAGGAAATGGCAACCCACTCCAGTACTCTTGCCTGGAGAATCCCATGGAGGGAGGAGTTTTTGTGGCAAGAATACTGGAGTGGCTTGCCATTCCCTCCTCCAGGAGATCAAACAAGTCAATCCTAAGGGAAATCAACCCTGAATATTCATTGGAAGGACTCATGCTAAAGCTGAATCTCCAATACTTTGGCCACCTGATGTGAAGTGCCAACTCACTGGAAAAGACCCTGATGCTGGGAAAGACTGAAGGCAAAAGGAGAAGAGGGCAGCAGATGGTTGGATGGCATCAGTGATTCAATGGACATGAACTTAGTGAACTCTGGGAGATGGTAAGGGACAGGGAGGCCTGGTGTGCTGCAGTCCGTGGGGTCACAAAGAATCAGACACAACTTAGCGACTGAACAACAACAATGGGTGAAGCACTTTAACAGAATCATCTTTTAGGATTTGAAATAGCTCAGCTGTAATTCCATCACCTGCATTAGCTTTGTTCATAGTAATGCTTCCTAAGGCTCACTTGACTTCACACTCCAGAATACCTGGTTCTATGGGAGTGGCCACACCATCATGGTTATCCAAGTCATTAAGACCTTTTGCTGATTCTACCTATAGGTATTTTTACTTGCTAAATCTGGTAGCACTGATTTAGGATTTTGAGCATCCCTTGGCTGTATCCACTAGGTGCCAGTAGCAAACCACACGCCCTGTTCCACCAGTTATGATAACATCAACTACAAACTGGCACTTGCCATGGGTGCTTTCCATCTACTTCTACAAGGATTAAGTCATGTGCTGCTGCAGCTGCTGACCTTCAACACCCCCTGAAGGAGTTGAGGCTGGAGAGAAGAAATGAGGTGCTCTGTGCTCAGAGAAAAACTGGCAGGACAGGTTCTTCAGATAGGTATTCTCAGGAGCTGACTTTATGAGCCCAATTCTCATATCTCATATCTAGAAAAGCACCAAAATCCTTCATGGTGATGACTGTTTCTTGTGACTAGAAGAAGCTTCACGAGACTAGTAGAAACCTTGTGGAAAATATGTGCTTGATTGCAAGTACTCCCCCCATTACTAAAATCACATACATACTGACCTTTCCCCCTTGCCTCCGTGGAGCAGTTTCTCAGAGGTATCTGAGGTGCTGTCTCCTGAACTGCAGTCCTCATTTTTGTCCCCAATAAAACTTAACTCACAACTCTCACATTGTGCTTCTTTTTTTTTTTAGTTGACAACAACTAAAATTGTCTGCAGGTACTATGAAGGGGGTGGTGGGCAAAGTCCCCCTTCCACCCAAATTTACCCCCATCTCCTCCCTATACACACACTTTGAGACTCAGCTCCATAAGGTATATATGAGTGTACTTTACAGTAAAAGGTGCCTTGACCTCCAAGGGATTTTCTAAATACAAAAATCCTTGGGACCAAATCATGCTAAATATTCAAGAAGAGGGCCAAGTAGCGAAGATTCTGTATTGGCTTCTCTAAGTTGGCATTTCTCCATAAGGGTTTTGGTTAACGTAAAGAGTAAACCACCTAGGTCAGGAAAATAAGTCATCATCCTCATTTGTGAGATTCTGGAGCCAAGGGCACACTCAAGTTTGTCATTGTTTATTCCACAAATCTATTGATGGCCTGCAAACAAGATACAGCAGAGAACAAAAAAGTTCTTGTTCTCAGTGGAGTCTCTTTTTAATAAAAGAGGCACTCAAGAAACAAATAGTGTCAAAGGTGATAGATGCTGTGAAGAAAAAGGAAGTAAGTTAAGTGGGTAGATGAGTTCTGGGAGGGTGGAGTGCTATTTTAGGTAACATAAGTGCAGTTATTCCTATCTTCCTTTGTTCCTCATACCTACATCTCATTCATTCACACGTTCAGCAAGATCTGTTGCAGTAAAAACAGAAATGAGTGAATGGCCTTTGGCAGATACCAGTCAAACAGGCCTGCAGGAGTTAAACAATCTTTGTTGTTCTTTAGCTGTTGCTACTCGGAGAAGGCAATGGCACCCCACTCCAGTACTCTTGCCTGGAAAATCCCATGGACGGAGGAGCCTGGTAGGCTGCAGTCCATGGGGTCGCTAAGAGTCGGGCACGACTGAGTGACTTCACTTTCACTTTTCACTTTCATGCACTGAAGAAGGAAATGGCAACCCACTCCAGTATTCTTGCCTGGAGAATCCCAGGGATGGGGGAGCCTGGTGGGCTGCTGTCTATGGGGTCGCACAGAGTCAGACACGACTGAAGCAACTTAGCAGCAGCAGCTGTTGCTACTAGCAAACACTTGTAGCTGAACTTGTCCTTTACAAAGCTAATCATTCTCTGACTGATACATAGATTATACTCTGCACCTGGCATTCTTTGATCCTACACTCTTGTAGCAGTCTGCATTTCAAAAAGAAGGTCATGGGCCAATAACTGCAGGGTCACTAGACCCAGTTGCTGAGTTGCCTGATGGCAGCTGTGGCCATTTTGAGACTACAGAAGGAAAAAAAAAATGCAAGACCTTTAAGAGGATATAAAACCTTTCCCTATTCCTGAGCAAGGGGGGCACAGTTCTTGAGGAGCTAGCCGACTGTGTTTCCCTTTTGCCTGGCAAAAATAATAAAGCTACTCTTTTCTGTTTATCCCAAACTCTGTCTCCATATTTCTATTTCGCATTGGCAGACAGGGAGCCAAGATTTTGGCAACACAGCTACTGAGTGCCCACTCTGTGACAGTCACTGCTTACATCCCAGTGAGAGAAACAGACAATAAACAAACTAGTAAAATATGTGGTATTTATTATAAGTGGAAAGTTCTATGGAGAAAATGAAATCAGAAAAGGGGGATGTTGTATCCTGTTTTAAATAGTGTGGTCATGGAAAGTATCCCTGAAAAAAATTATATTTGAGGGGAAAGCCAAAAGTTATGAAGAATAAGCCATGCAGAATTCAAGCAGGGAAATACTTGAGATGGGGAGAATAGCATGTCCAAAGACCTTGAGGTGGGATGAACCCCAACACTTTGGAGGAATGGAATAGCTGCAGCTGAGTAAAGAAGGGGAATCAAAACAATGAAGTTGGAGAGTTGATAAGTTATATGCCAGATATGTGGCCAGCCTCTGCATGCATTTAGGGTCCTAGTGGAGGAAGAACGCAGTCTGATGAAGCTTTTGTAAGTGCCCTCTGAGGTGAAGCAAGAGCAAAGAACCGCACAGGAGGCTATTGCAGTGGTTCAGAAGAAAGACGATAGTGACTTCCAAGGTGCGAATGGTGGAGCCACAGAGAAATAGTAGTGTTCTGAAAGTATTTTGCAGGTAGAGTCAAAGTTTGCTTATAGATTGGATGTAGAACATGAGAATAAGGAGTCAGGGAACACTCCAGGTTTGGGGCCTTCACAAGTGGAAGAATAGGGTTGTCATTGACTGAGAAGGGCAAGATGGCACAAGGAGCAGGTTTGGTGGGAGATGAGGGGTGTGGTGTTAGATACATAATCCTCAAAATTCAAAAAAATAAGATAATGGCATCCAGTCCCATCAGATCAGATCAGTCGCTCAGTCGTGTCCAACTCTTTGCAACCCCATGAATCGCTGCACGCCAGGCCTCACTGTCTATCACCAACTCCCAGAGTTCACTGAGACTCACGTCCATCGAGTCAGTGATGCCATCCAGCCATCTCATCCTCTGTCATCCCCTTCTCCTCCTGCCCCCAATCCCTCCCAGCATCAGAGTCTTTTCCAATGAGTCAACTCTTCGCATGAGGTGGCCAAAGTACTGGAGTTTCAGCTTTAGCATCATTCCTTCCAAAGAAATCCCAGGGCTGATCTCCTTCCGAATGGACTGGTTGGATCTCCTTGCAGTCCAAGGGACTCTCAAGAGTCTTCTCCAACACCACAGTTCAAAAGCATCAATTCTTCGGTGCTCAACCTTCTTCACAGTCCAACTCTCACATCCATACATGACCGCAGGAAAAACCATAGCCTTGACTAGATGGACCTTTGTTGGCAAAGTAATGTCTCTGCTTTTGAATATG